>NC_029788.2:88371065-88378386 GCF_000816755.2 Arachis ipaensis | reverse complement strand
TACATTTTTACTATATATTAATTGAATAGCGTATATGTTAATAAGGATCAACACTGATAGAACAACAAAAGCTCCAAGTCCACTTAAGCATGCTGAGAAGGGTTTAGAAGACATTAGGAGTGAAGAGGTTGGGTACAATTAGTGAATAAGATGAGAGATAGCCCAAAGAGAGTTTGGAGAGGCCCAAAGTGGATGGAAGACTATACTAATTGATGAAGTGCATAGTAGGAGATTACCCTTAGGAGCTGAGGTGGCTAGTTTGTTAGAATGAGTGGAACTTGTAATAAAAGGGAGGAATAATAGATTTGAGGAATAATCTGGAAATTATTATGGAATCTATTAGGAGGTTGTCCCTCAACTCAAAGGAGGGGTACCCATAGATTTGCTCAGTCATCAATATACAGTCCATTCATTCATTTATTCATTTCTACAAATTATTTCTCTTATACATTTGAATTATCACACAAATTATTATATAATTGTTCTTCTTCTTCTTTATATAATTAGAATCATCATTTGGTGCTTTCATTGAGAGCGCTTCCAGCATGGGAGTCTGGGATGAACTCACCCTTTCACAGACGAAAATTGCCACTTTAGAACAGAGCCACATCGAGTTGAGCAACAAATTTGCAACTAATGATAACTGATTCTCTGCCATGGAAGAGGCCCTGAAAGAGCTCAATGCTATGTTAAAGGGAGCTCTTAAGTTAAAGGAGGTCAAGAGTGATTCACCATGGGAAGGGACTCCAGCATCATCGAGACTATGAAGTTTGAAACGGATGAAGGTTGCGGTATCTTTATTCAATGATAATAGCATGGAAGAGTGGGCATTCAAGGTCTGAAAATACTTTGAGTGGTATATGGTTTCGAAAGATATAAGGGTACATATTAATTACTTGATTTAAGTGAAGATTGGTTGATTTTTTTGTTTGTTGCTAGACTACAAGACTGTCCCACGTGTGAGCTATATTCTTGTTTAAACCTACCTCCTATGTCACTATTGTCTCCCTTGCCAAATTCTATGAGCAAAAATACTAAGCAACGTCAAAGATTAGCCTAAGAAAAACCATGAATACCCATAATCCCAATCACTCAATGCCTACCAGTAGACCACAACCACCTAGACAACCACTAAACCCTGTCATATTGATATCCCAATCAAACCCTCTTACAAATTCAACCCTATATAACCCCTAAACATCCAATTGAAACCAATCACACCCATTTAACAAGCTTACTATGACAGAAATCAAACATACATGGAAAAAATATTCATGCTATTATTGTGAGGATAAGTGGTCCCCTATTGATCGATGCAAAACATCTTGCTATTTACTCATGGGAGAGGAGGAGATGCAGGAAATTCAGTGAGAATCGAAACCGGAGGGGGTTGAGCCAACAGAATTGAAGAAATCAATAATAGTCCGGTAAGCCCCACTATAGATTAGCTTAAATTCTATGGTGGGCTAATACCAACCCACTACCTTTCGGCTGAAGGGGGCGTACTTGGGGTAGCCCGTTATGATTCTAATTGATGGCGGCAGCACCCATAATTTTGTCAAAGCTAATGTGGCTAATAAATTAAGCTTTCTAGTGCAACAAGTAACCACACCTCAAGTATTGGTTGGTAATGGAGATGTTATTAGATGCAAGGCCAGATGTGATAACATTCCCCTAGTTATGTGGTAGCGCGGAATTACACTTCGCACTATTTGAACCAGCAAGTGCACTGGGTCGTTCAAGTAATACCTGAGTGCATCAGGGTTGATCCCACGAGGATTGTGATTTGAAGAAAGCTATGATTATCTTGTAGATCTTAGTCAGGCAGATAGAAGAGTTGTTGGATTTGTTTAAACGCATAAAATTGGAATAAGATGGAATTACAATGTTTGATTATAACCAATGATAAGAAGATGGTTAAGGCTTGGAGATGCTTTGTTCTTCTGGATTAATTCTGGTCTTACTGTCTTCTTCAACTGTGAATGATTTCTTCTATGGCAAGCTGTATGTGAATAACGTCTTTTTTAAGAGATCGCTAATACTCCTCCAGATCTGAACCCCAGGGTTAGTGCGGATCCAGTCTGATTGAAGGTGAAGCTCCTGCAGTTTATTCTCCTTGGTGATCCTACTCAATATGCCACAGATAAGGTTGAATCTTCCAGATCAGAGGATGCTGCACCTTTGGTTCTAGCCTCTAGCACAAAAACTCTAATCTCCCCATACTTCGGCTGAACTGGTGTTTCGAGAAGTCCCCAACGAAGTCGTGGATTAGCCATCTAAGAGATGTATAATAAAGCTAGTGGTTCATCATTGTCCGATGAAAGACTCACTCTGAACCCATATAGAATGAGATAACCTTGTGCCGGTTCAACGCATTCATATTGATGAAGAATGAAGATACATCTTAGAATAGAGAATCAAACACGAATTGAAATAGAACAGTAGCACTTTTATTAATCCATAAAACTCAGCAGAGCTCCTCCCCTCAACCTAGGAGGTTTAGAAACTCATACTGATAGAGAATACAATGTGTGAAACAAAAATATGACAGGTCCTCCCCTGAAAATTGTAAAAGTTCTCAATAAATACTAAACTAATGACTAAGGATTACATAGGAAGGGTAAAACAATCTTTTAGTGCTAAAATCCACTTCTAGGGCCCACTTGCTAGGAGGCCTCTAGGGTATTGAACGTTGGCTAGGAGGTCCTTTATGGGCGTTGGACGCTGGTCTCTTCTCCTTTGGGCGCTGGACGCCAGAACAAGGCAGGAGGCTGGTGTTGAACGCCAATTTTGGGCCTTCAATTCTGAAGCAAAGTATAGACTATTATATATTTCTGGGAAGCCCTAGATGTTAGCTTTCCACAGCCATTGAGAATGCTCTATTAGGACTTCTGTAGCTCCAATAAAGCTCTTTCGAGTGGAAAGAGGTCAGATCTTGACAGCATCTGCAGTGCTTTCTCTGTCTCTGAATCAGACTTTTACTCCAACTCCTCAATTTCAACCAGAAAATACCTGAAATTGCATAAAAATACAAAAAATGAAACTAGAATAAAAAATGTGAATTTTACACTAAAACCTAAGAAAACAAAATGAAACTTGAACAAAACATACTAAAAACTATATGAAAATGATGCTAAAAAGTATATAAAATATCCGCTCATCATGATGCAAGGCTATCAATTTAGCATTGCTACCTATGTGCTAGACCTACAAGGCGCAGACATTGTATTAGGGGTACAATGATTGATGGGCCTAGGTTATGTGACAACTCACTACGGACTTCTCACCATGAAATTTGTGGTTAATGAATTTGAGGCTCCTTCAAAGAAGGGTTACCGTTGGTTTAGAATTTTCACACAAAAATAATCTTGTCGAAGTATAGATCTAATCCAATAAACAACCCTCAATCAAAGTTTAATTTTGGTTGTCACAAGTTCAACCCAAAAAAAATAACCGAGAGTATTACTCTTGGGTTGTTCTCCCTAGGAATTACGACCGAGTGCTCAATTATTGGTCATGAGGTCAAGTAGGTTGATGATAAGACAAGAAATTAATTGGCAAAAAATTTAAATGACAAGAAAGTAAATCAAACAACTAAAGATAATAATTACTAAAGAGACATTCATGGTAAGGATTGAGAATCAAGGTCTTATATCCTAGTCATTAATTATAATAGAATATTTACCAAGAGTTAAGCCTATTACATTATCTTCGCATTGGAAGAAAGTCAAATATGCCTAGTCAACCCCCAATTTATAAGTAATGTCAATGGAAATAAGATTAACTAACAACTCTAGATCACCAATATAAATTGGGTATTAATGACTCAAGATTACCAAGTTTCTCTTTCCAACCCAAGAATGCTCAAAATTCTACTCTAAAACTAATCCAAGCATTTTATCAAACACTTGGTAAAAATAATAAAATTGTAAGAAAATTGTAATAAAATCTACTACTACCAAACATAAGAAAATAACAACAATAACTCAAACAAACATCAAAGAAACATAAAACATCAAATTGCATTAAATGATTAAAAATAACAAAAGTTCATGAACATAAAAAGTAACCAAAATGAAAAATTAACAAGAGAACTAAGAGAATTAAACTACTAGAGCATGGAAATATAAATGAAACTACACTAAAACAAGAACTAAAGAGAGAAATTAAAGAAAAAATTAAACTAAGAACCCTAATTCTAGAGAGAAGAGAGAGCTTCTCTCTCTAGAAAACTACTCTAAAACATGTTTCTACACTACTCTAATTGCTCCCTACTTGTTCCTTCTTAAATTTGGCTTCAAATACTTCATAATTGAGTTGGATTTGGGCTTGGATGAGCTCAGAAATCGCCCCCAACATGTTCCTTTAATGAGGTCACGTGAAAAGTGTCACGCGTACGCGTGGGTCACACATACACGTGGCCTAGCGAATTTCCTTCCTCACGCGTACGCGTGACCTTGAATCCATCAAATCCTTATTTTTCATGAATTCTCCATCTTACATGCTTTTTCTTCACTTCTTTGATCCAATCCTTGCCTCTTAAACCTGAAATCACTAACAAATACATCAAGGCATCGAGTGGAATCAAAGCGAATTAAATTTAGCAAATTAATGGCCTAAAAAGCGTGTTTTTACTCTTAAACACAAATTAGGAGAAATTCACAAAACCATGCTATTTTATTAAATAAATGTGGCATAAGTTGATAAAATCCACTAAATTCAACACAAGATAAACCCAAAAATTGGGGTTTATCAACCTCCCCACACTTAAACCAAGCATGTCCTCATGGTAACCCAAGAAAGATACAAGAAAGGGGTATCAACATTTATTCAATACAAGTAAACTATCTATATGTCTACATGCATGCAACTACTTGGTCAAAATAAATCAATTCCCAAGAATACATATATGATCATAAGGGCTAGGGTAATGACAGTCAAATCAAATCTATAATTGAATTGAGTTCTAGAAAAGAATATATAAACTTGCTAGATAAGAGATGATCATAGGTGAAAACATGTAATTGAGCAATCGAACCCTCACCGGATGTGTATCCACTCTAATCGCTCAAGTGTATAGGGTTGATTCTCTGAATTCTGTTCTAATCATGCATTCTAAGATTTGTTTTTCATCTAACAATCAACAATTATTCAATGCATGCTTACAAATATCATGAGGGCTTTTCAAGGGTTGTAATGGGGCTAGGGTCAAGGTAAGGATATATTTGGCTAAGTGAGCTTGAAATTTGAACATTTGATTAACTTAAGCTCTCACCTAACATATATCAACCTATGTAACTCCAACACAATACCTAGCTACCCATAATTCTCACTTTTTCCCACATACTCATGTATTCTTTTCAACCATAACACATATGCATTGTTATTATTACTCTTCTTTGGGGCATTTTGTTCCCTTTTTATTGCTTTCTTTTTTTCTTTTTTTTTCTTTTTATATTGTATATATTGTTTTTTCAATTTTTTTTTTCAATAACATAATATGTACAAAAGATGAATGCATATGGTTTAAACATTTAATGAATGAGTATATATACCCAATTTCCAAGATTTTCAACAAAGCTATAAAATACACTTTTATCTCACCCAATGTTCCCAAACTTCCTACACTTAAATGATATACACTTTCACTAGCCTAAGCTAATCAAAAATCCAAAAAAGGGACATTTATTGTTTTTTACTTAGGGATAGTGATGTGCTAAAATTAAGAACAAAAGAGATTATATAGGCTCAAAATTGGTTAACAAAGGTGGATAAAAGGGTAAGGCCATTTGGGTAAGTGAGCTCAAATGAAACAATGACCTCAATCATATAAATGCGTTCATACACAAAATAATAGATATAAAGAATCAAACAAATCAAAGATTACAATCATAGAAAGAGAATAACACACAAGAAGAAAAATAGTGGTTATATGATGCAACCACATAATTAAGCTCAAAAACTCACAAGCTTATGTGTTCTTAGCTCAAAAACGTGTTCCACAATATATAATTCAAGCAAGTTTTATGAAAAATTTTTTACTCAAATCAATTGGGGTGCCCTATAGATAAATTTCTTGGAAAATTTTATTATTTTGACTAAATGATAGCATGGAAACTTTAATTAGACCGAATTGTCGTCAAGTAAAAACTCACAATAGAGTGAGATCGAATCCCACAGGGATTGATTGGTCAAGCAACTTTAATTAGAGAAATGTTCTAGTTGAGCGAAGCAGAATTTGGTTTGAGAGTTACAGGAAATTAAATGGCGGGAAAGTAAATAGCAGAAAATGTAAATACTGGAAGTAAAGAGCTGAAAGTAAATGACGAAAAGTAAATTGTTAATTAGTATTGATCCATCAAATTACAACAGAGCTCCCTAACCCAATGAAAGGGGTTTAGTTGTTCATAGCTCTGGAAATGGAAAACAAAGATGGAAAATACATTATAAAAACTAGAACTAGAAGTGCAGAGAAAGTAAATTATACAGAGAGTAGTTCTCAATTTCCCCTCCCCCAAAAGCTTCTTTCTAATTCAAAACTACCCCTATATATACTACTCTTATGATCTTCTAGTTGGTTCTTCAAGTCTTAGATATGGGCCTTTGGATCTTGAGTTTGAAGCAGTTATCTTCCGCAGTGGGCTTAGCTTTACTTGCAGAGAGAAAGTGTGGAGTAGGCAGCGTGTTTAGCTCAGGACGTTAGTGGCGTTAACGTTAAGTGAGAGTGTGGGTTCGAGAACGTTAGTGGCAATCACCTTTTTCACTAACGTTCCTCACCCAGGGATAATCCACGTTAACTTCAATGTTAGTGGTACCAACGTGACCACTAACGTTGCCTCTTGATCTTTCGCACACGTTATTGGAACTCACCTTTTCCAATAACGTTGAGAGTCCTCCCTCCCCCTACGTTAGAGTTCACGTTAACTTAGTGAACGTGGCTCTTAACGTAGGCTTGCCAATTCTTCGAGAACGTTAGTAATACTTACCTTTGTCACTAACGTTCCAATGTGCCCCCTACTTCCCACGTTAGAGTCCACGTTAACTAGGTTAACGTGGCTTCTAACGTAGTAATGCTAGCCATCTCCAACGTTAGTGACAAAGGTGAGTGTCACTAACGTTGGCTCATCATCTCTCTTATCTATGTTAGCTTCCATGTTAACTAAGTTAACGTGGGAGTTAACGTTGCTCATAGTGGCTTGTGTGGGTTCACCCCAACGTTAGTGACAAAGGTAAGTGTCACTAACGTTGCCGATCACATGCTTTCTCCACGTTAGCTTCCACGTTAACTAAGTTAACGTGGGAGTTAACGTGGCTCATTGTG
>NC_029788.2:88368441-88371057 GCF_000816755.2 Arachis ipaensis | reverse complement strand
TATTTCCTAAGAAAATGCATGAAACTACCCTAAAACAGTAAAGAAAAGGTCAGTGAAACTGGCCAAAATGCCCTGGTATCACAACACCAAACTTAAAGCTTGCTTGTCCCTAAGCAAGTATTGGAACAAGAGAATGATGAATGGAATGCCAAGAGGAATGAGTCATTCTTGTGGAGGTCATATCCTTGGTTTTATGGTGGTTTCATGCATAGCAACTTGGGTTCATTCCTTCATTGGCTTTCAGACCTTTATTATGTCCTGGAATACTCACTTGATTGCACCCTATGAGACTCTTATTCATTGATCCTTTTATTGTTGTCAGGGCTTATTTGTGTTCTTAGGCTAAGTGCTCTGTGAGGGGGCGACTCTTTAAGATAAGCTTTCAGCCAGCACTCCCGAACCAGTTGGTTTAAGGTACTAGGTGTTAAGACACCCCTAAGGAGTTACTCCCTCAAGTCTCTTTCCCCCATACATACACACCACAGGCACATGGTTTGTTATTTCCTTTCTTGAGATCTTGGTGTCTAGTACCTCTTTGGGTTACTAAATGTTTTGTAGCAAGGTTGCTCTTGATAGTGGATTTTCAGTTGATAATCCCGGGTTAGTTAACCCAAGTTACCAAGTGATGAAGCACTCCTACGAACTTATTCATCCAAGCAGATCCTTGGTACAGGAGCACCACAGACACATCTCTCAAGTTTCAAACCCTTGGTGCCTAGCCTTATTCTTTATTAACTTTTCTTTCTTTTTCAACTCTTATTGTTCTTTTCCCCTTTTTCTTATTAGGATCTTGTTATTTAGCTAGTCTCATGGGGTGTGTTTGAAGTATATGATTCAGGACAGATAGTTGTCTTCCCACCCTTGTTGGTGAACCAACTTAGCTAACTTATGACCACATCACACACTAAGGAACTTACTTCACAATCTGAACTCCACTCTGGTCTTTGATAATAAACATTCTCTTTTTATTTGATTCAAAAGGAGACAAGCAACACAATAAGCAGGATGGAATTGAAAACAGGCAACTTGACTAGTAATCATAGACCTAGGCAATGAAAAACTTAAAGACAAAATTGAAAATTTCTAAACTACCATGGACATGTTCTATTTCATACATGATTTTCCTTATTTAAAGCTTGAAAAAGATGGAACAGATAGGGAACTCCACCACCTTTTACTCATGGGGTTGCCCATGCTTTTCCTCTTGCTTATCAAGATTGCCTAATTACTCTTTCCAAGCCAAGAATGCTCAAAATCTACTCTAACATCCTTCCAAGCATTTTATCAAACACTTGAAAGGCAAAAATGGAAAGCATAATAAATGACAAGAAATATTAAAATCTACCAACTATCAATTGCAAGAAAAGTAAATCAACACTTCAAATCATCAATAAAAGAACATCAAACATTAAATTTCATTAAAAGAAAATGGAAATCCAACAAGGGTTCATCAACATAAAAGTAACAAAATAAAGGAAATGAACAAGAGAAACTAGGAAGATTAAGATGTAATAACAAGAAATTAAAAGAAAAACTAAATCAAAACAAGAACTAAAAGTGAGATTCAAGAAAGTTAAACCTAAACTACCCTAAATTCTAGAGAGAAGAGAGAGCTTCTCTCTCTAGAATTCTACCCTAAAACATGATGAAAACTAAACTATGACTACTTGGTTCATTCCCCCTTCAATCCTTGGGTTCAATAGCATCAGAAATGGATTGGATTGGGCCCAAAATGAGCTGTAAAATCGCTGGGGGCGATTTCATAAAAGTGGGCCACGGAAAGCATCGGCGCGCGCGCGCAAAGTGCGCATGCGCGCCCCTGAACGCGAAGCAACATATGGCAAAATTTATATCATTTCGAAGCCCCGGATGTTAGCTTTCCAACGCAACTGGAACCGCCTCATATGGACCTCTGTAGCTCAAGTTATGATCGTTTGAGTGCGAAGAGGTCAGGCTTGACAACTTTACGGTTCCTCCATTTCTTCAGGAGTTCTCCCACTTGCATGCTTTTCTTCTCACTTATTCCATCCAATACTTGCCTTACGAACATGAAATCACTCAACAAACACATCAAGGCATCGAATTGAATTAAAGTGGATTAAAATCACCAATTTAAGGGCCTAAAAAGCATGTTTTTACATTTAAGCACAAATCAAGGGAGAATTACAAAACCATGCTATTTCATTGAATAAATGTGGGAAAAGGTGATAAAATCCCCCAAATTAAGTACAAGATAAACCACAAAATTGGGGTTTATCAAATCTCCCCACACTTAAACTAAGCATGTCCTCATGCTAAAATCAAGAAAGAAGCAAAGGGTATCACATTTATTCAATGCAAACTAACTAAATGCAATCTATCTACATGAATGCAATGACTTAGTCAAAATAAATCAATCTTCCAGGAATACACATGCAACCACAAGGGCTAAGACAATAGCAATCAAAGCAAACCACAATTGAATTGAGTTATTGAAAGATTAACAAACTTGCAAGAAAAGATGATCATGGGTGGAAACATGTAATTGAGCAATCGAACCCTCACCGGATGTGTATCCGCTCTAGTCACTCAACTGTATGGGGTTGATTTACTCAATTCTCCCCTAATCATGCTTTC
>NC_029788.2:88345091-88368285 GCF_000816755.2 Arachis ipaensis | reverse complement strand
AACATCAATGCATATGGTTTACACATGATTAATACATGAGTATGTACCCAATTCCCAAGATTTTTCAATAAAAACATAAACACACTCTTATCTCTACCCAATGTACCCAACTCTCCCAAAATCAAATAATAAGCACTCTCACTAGCCTAAGCTAATCAAAGATCCAAATAAGGGACATTTATTGTTTTTCACTTAGGCTTGTAATATGCTACAATTAAGAACAAATGGGTTAAGCATAGGCTCAAAATTGGCTAACAATGGAAGATAAAAGGTAGGCTATTTGGGTAAGTGAGCTATTTGAACAATGGCCTCAATCATATAAATGCATGTATACACAAAGTAATGGACATAAAGAATCAAACAAATCAAAGATTACAATCATAGGAAGAGAATAATGCACACAAGAATGAAAATAAGTGGTTATATATGATGTAACCACACAATTAGGCTCAAATCTCACATGCTTGTGTTCTTAGCTCAAAAATCATGTTCCATAAAGTATATAATTCAAGAAAGTTCTAAAAAAAATTTTTTTTTTCAATCAATTGGGGTGCCCTATAGATAAAATCTTTGGAAAATATCATGATTTTGACTAAGCTTAATATATACATATGCAAAATAAGAAAATACAACTAAAAATCCTAAAATGAAATGCAAAAGTGTTGGGATTAGAAACTTGTTCCCCAAAAATGCCGAGTGGTCGGACGACCTCCCCACACTTAAAATTTTGCACCGTCCTCAGTGCACTAAATGAGCAAGGGGGTACGGCGACTTTCTGAGTTGCTACCTTCAGCTAGTAGGTCAACCAGTGCTGCGTGTTCTTCTCCTGCTTCCGTTTTTGCTTATGATGACTCATCCTGAACATAGAAAACAGGAGATAATAAGACAAGTAAATGCACAAGCAAGGAAGCATGGATTGTTGGAATGAGGTAAATCACTAGAAATGAGTGAGTAAATTGGTGTGACAATAATGAAAAATAAGTGTGTGGGTCCTAACTTGCATGCGGTTTAGAACTCACACTCTAGTATTTAAAAAATCATGTCACAATTATACAAAATAAAACATGCACTTCACTCATTCTAGTGTGCATGAGATACTTTAAAAGACTTGTGGCTAAAACAACCCAACAAGTAGTGAAGAAGCATAAAAGCATTCAAGCAAAAATCAAGCAATTGTGAAATTGGATAATGCATGGACATTGATTGATGTGTAAGTAGACTTAGTGAACAAAATGGTATATGAAACTCACACAATAATCAATGACACATATTGAAGTTGTTGCAACACCTAAGTGACATAGAGGTGAAACACATGGATGCTATGGAACTTAGGAAAAAGAATATAGAAGTGAAAATCAATCACATAGTAAGCATGGTCCACAAAGCTTAGAAAGCTCAAAAATATGTCATTAGGTAAGCTTTCGATCCAATTTCACAATTTCAAAAATCTCAATGCGTGAAATAGGTGATGATCAATTAGAACAAGCATCCTAAAAAAATGCATTGATAATGTACAATTGCCTAACAATAGATGATGAATGCATGGTGGCCAAAATATGCAATTCAAAAAGTTAAGATGCATGAAGGCAATGTAACAAGTACTTGGTATTCACAAATGTTAAGCATAAAAAGTTCCGAACCAAGTATTTAAATACAACCTCAACAAAGAAATCCAACAGTGACAATTAACAACAATGATGTTAACTAACATCCTAACAATAAGCAGCAGTAGTAAACAGTAAACAAGATTAGTAATCCAACACTTATAATGGAAAACAAAAATTAAACAAACTAACTAACTAAAAGAAATGGTTATGGATGATGCTTGGTAGTGTTGGATGATGATTGAAGGGTGAAAAGAAAAGAAGAGAAGAGAGAAGAAGGAAAGAAATGGAAAGATGAGAAGAAAAGTAGGTGAGTGAAACAGGGCAATCCACGCGTGCGCGTCATGTACGCATAAGCGTGGATTGATGAAATGGAAGCGATGCGGACGCGTACGGTACGCCTACGCGTCGGTGGGTTATTTCGAGAGTGGCGCGTCTGCGCAAGTTACGCGTGCGCGTGCCCTTGGGCACAAAGTTGGCACACTCCAGGCACAACTCTCGGGAAAATGTATGGAGGGGTGGAAAAACTCAATCCACGCGTATGCGTACATGGCGCATCCGCGTGGATGGCTGAAATTGCTTGATTCACGCGTACGCGTGGAGTGCGCGTGCGCGTGGGTGGTGCTCTGTTTTTCAAAATTTTTCTATATTTTTCCACCAAACCAAGCATTCCAAACCTCCAAACAACTACCAAAATATCATAAGACCTTATTTAACCTACTAGACTACCAAACAAACTTATCAAATTAATCAAGACATGAGATTAAACCTATTTTACCAATACGTACAAAAGGGAAAAAGGAAAGAGTTTACCATGGTGGGTTGTCTCCCACCTAGCACTTTTGTTTATTGTCCTTAAGTTGGACTTATGGGGAGCTCCTATCAAGGTGGCTTGTGCTTGAATCTATCCTTGAACATCCACCAATGCTTGGACTTCCATTGTGCTTCCTCATTCAAAGATAATAACTCCAAGCTTTGATGGAGTTCTTCACAAACCGTAGGCTCCCAAAGTTGGTTTTCCTTGTGCGATCCGGGATCCCACACTTTGTTTTCACACCCGTCCTTGAGTTGATCATGGTGGTTTTCTCCGGGTGGCAAGAGAGATGAATTCTCATGGAAGCACCAAACTATCCTCCTAGACCCATCCAATTGAGCACTAGTCCAACCTTTACTCCTTGAAGCTTCAACCATAATGAGCCTTGATTTGCAACGCCAACCACAAAACATCTTTCTTTTACGCTTCATCCCACAAAGCATCCTAAGTTGACCATCCATTTCAAGCAAGCCATATTCGAGTGGGATAATAAAGATAATAGAAATGAGTTTCATCCACTCAAATGAAGGTGTAGATGGCAATCTAGGCAAAGGTGTTTCCAAGGGTCTTGACAAGGCGTATTCAATTCCCATCCTCCTTTTTCTAAGGACTTCCACCTCTTCACAAGATCTCTTAATTTCAATCCTTTGTTCAATAATTTTATCTAAACCTTTTCCCTTACACAAATCATAAATGGGAGGACAAGAGAGATTTACCTCCACATTGCTATCGAATTCAATGAGGGAAGGTTCTTCATGTTCAAAGGATTCTTCACCACTAAGACTTGATGCTTGATCTCCATCACCAAGGGAACTCAATTCTTGCTCTATCTCATTCAAGGCTTCATATGGAATATGCCTTGGAAGGTGTGCACTTTCCTCCCTAGCATCAATTTCAATCAACTTGGATGGATTTTCTTCAACTCTATGTTCCCAAGGAGGTTCCGCATCTCCTAAGTCTTCAACCACTTCTTCCTCTTCTTCAATAATTTCTACCTCCTCCTCTTGTTGCATTTCTTGCTTTAACTCCTCTTCTTCACCTTGGAGCTTCAAGTTCACTCCCTCACTAAGCTCCTTGGTTGCTTCTCCACATTCCACAATGGAAGTGCCTTGATTGCATAGGCTTAAGCGGGACGAGACTATGTTGCCAATGGCTTCTACCATGATAGCCATTTTTGCTCCTAACTCCTCAAATTTCTTTTCATCCTCCTCGTGTCGCTTTAAGAAATGAGATTCAAGATCTCTCAATTCTAGCATGAGGGCTTCATCAGGAGATGATGGTGGTAGAGAGGGTTCATTGTTTGAGGGAAGGGTATTGTAGTTGGAAGGTGGTTCTTCTTGGTAGGGTTGTGGTGGTTCAATATTTCCCATTCTTTCCATTTGTTGCAAAAAACACTCCATGGTTGCTTGAAATTGATCCAATGTCTCCTTGAAATGATCCCTTGACTCTTGTTCTTCTTGGATATCATGAGTAGGATCATATGACTCTTGGATTGAAGGGCATGAATATTCTTCCATGGGAGGTTGTGGTGGAAAGTGGTATTCATCTTGTGGTTGGAAATTTTCATACATTGGAGGTGGTTCATCTTGAAAATGTTGATGTTGGAATGGTGGTGGCTCTATGCGTGGCTCATATGGCTCATATGATTGTTGGTGTGGTGGGTATGGATTAGGGTCATATGAAGATGGTTGGTGAAAGGTGGCTTGTGAGTATGGTTGATGGTTATGTTGGGGATATGGCTCATAGGTGTATGGTGGTGGTTCTTGGAAGTCACAAGGGGATTCACCATAACCATTGGATTGGTATGCATCATAGAATGGCTCTTCTTCATAGTGCGTTGGTGGAGGTTGTTGCCATGAGGATTGATCATATGCATATGGCTCCTCCCACCTTTAGTTATCCCATCCTTGATGCACATCTTCATTGAAGTTCCCATTTCCTACAACATAGTTGTAATCACACTCATAGCCAAAGTGAGAATTCATAGTGAAAGAGAAAATAAAAACAAAAGTTAACAAGAAACAAAGAAAACTAAGTCCTACAACTAGCAAAAATCAACAAACAAACCAAAAATAAAGCTATTCACAATATATACAATAACCAATAATGTAACACCATTGCAACTCCCCGGCAACGGCACCATTTTGATGATCGGACTCTTGTGTGGTTTAGAATTTCCTCAAATGAAGTCTCGTTGTGAAGTATAGTTTCCAAACCAATCAAGAATCCTTTCATGCAAAAATTTGAGTTGTCACAAGTAACAATCCCCAATTAAGAATTAACCGAAGTATTTAGACTCCGGGTCGTCTCACGAAGAGTTACAATGAAATGTATGCTTATTGGCTATGAAGGATGTAAGGGGGGTTTGGTTGATAAGAGGGCAAGAAAATAAATGGCAAGAAAAGTAAAGAGAGCAATTAAAGAAAGCAAGTAATAAAGAGAGACATTCATGGCAAGAATTGAGATCATAGGCTTTCTATCCTAGTCATGCATGACTAATTCACCTTATTTAGTTAACTCACACATCGGGAGAATATCAAACAAGACTAATTAATCATGTCACAAATATAAACAAGAATTTATCTCATTACGTCAACTCCAACAAATAGGGAGAAATTCTAACGAGACTAGCTAATCTCAATCCAAAAGTCCTAACCAACTTACTAATTAAACTAGCAAAAGATTAGCGTCAATGGAAATAATCTTCCATAAGTCCTAATCAACTCACTAATTAAATTAGCAAAAGATTAGCGTCAATGGAAACAATACTAGCTAACAACTCTAGATCACCAACATGAGTTGGGTTTTCATGACTCAAAATTGCCCAATTACTCTTTCCAAGCCAAGAATGCTCAAAATCTACTCTAACATCCTTCCAAGCATTTTATCAAACACTTGGAAGGAATACATGGAAAGCATAATAAATGACAAGAAATATTAAAATCTACCAACTATCAATTGCAAGAAAAGTAAATCAACACTTCAAATCATCAATAAAAGAACATCAAATATTAAATTTCATTAAAAGAAAATGGAAATCCAACAAGGGTTCATCAACATAAAAGTAACAAAATAAAGGAAATGAACAAGAGAAACTAGGAAGATTAAGATGTAATAACAAGAAATTAAAAGAAAAACTAAATCAAAACAAGAATTAAAAGTGAGATTCAAGAAAATTAAACCTAAACTACCCTAAATTCTAGAGAGAAGAGGGAGCTTCTCTCTCTAGAATTCTGCCCTAAAACATGATGAAAACTAAACTATGACTACTTGGTTCATTCCCCCTTCAATCCTTGGGTTCAATAGCATCAAAAATGGGTTGGATTGGACCCAAAATGAGCTGCAAAATTGCTGGGGGCGATTTCATAAAAGTGGGCCACGGACAGCATCTTTGCGTGTGCGTGCCCCTGAACGCGAAGCAAAATATGGCAAAATTTATATCATTTCGAAGCCCCAGATGTTAGATTTCCAACGCAACTGGAACCGCCTCATTTGGACCTCTGTAGCTCAAGTTATGATTGTTTGAGTGCGAAGAGGTCAGGCTTGACAGCTTTACGGTTCCTCCATTTCTTCATGAGTTCTCCCACTTGCATGCTTTTCTTCTCACTTCTTCCATCCAATACTTGCCTTACGAACATGAAATTACTCAACAAACACATCAAGGCATCGAATGGAATTAAAGTGGATTAAAATCACCAATTTAAGGGCCTAAAAAGCATGTTTTTACATTTAAGCACAAATCAAGGGAGAATTACAAAACCACGCTATTTCATTGAATAAATGTGGGAAAAGGTGATAAAATTCCCCAAATTAAGCACAAGATAAATCACAAAATTGGGGTTAATCATGGGCGTAGTATAGATCAGACATTGAAGTGTAACTAGCCTCCCAGGGTTCACCCATTCTGGATTGCTATCCTCGAAGACTACCTTAGCCTTTGTACACAATCTGAGAATGGTGCTGGGGTACCAAAGCCTGGCACCCGAATCAACCTTCTCAGCTGATTCTTGAATCCCCTCAGCTATGAGTTCATGCACATTGATTTCTCCACCCTGTACTAGGCAATGTACCATAGTCGCTCGATTAATATTGACCTCTGAATTATTTGCAGCTGGGAGGATAGACCTCCTCACGAGTTCAAATCATCCCTTGGCTTCCGGGCTGAGGTCTCCCCTCTTGATGAACCGAGGTCTCTTATCCGCATACCTTTCCCAGTCAGCTCCTATGACACATATGTCAGTCACTATTTCTTCGAGTTCATCATTGTCAGGGCTCTTACTTATCCTTGCATGATAACTAAGCTCATCAAAATGTGGTGATTTCAGCTGAAGAGTTCTTGTTATAGCATTTGGGCTGAAGTCCACCTCTCTCCCTCTTACGTAACTTTTGAAGGTGGGGGCCTTGGTTTTGTCTTCTCTGACCACGTTTGCATAGAACTCTTTGATGAGGTTTGCATTTATCTTCCCCTCCGGGTTCGTAAGCCTTTGCCAACCCCTTTGTTCAATCTTCTCTCGAATCTGTGGGCACTCATCCTCGTCAATTTGGAACGTTAACTCAGGCAGTATCTTCTTGAGCTTTATCCGTTTAAATTCGAGTTCATGGAATGCAGTTTTGAATCTCTTCTCATCGAAAGGAATGCTCTCCACTGGTTCCTTCCTCTTTTGCCTCTTGGAGCTTGATGATGCCATGAGTTTGAGTTGATGTGTGAAGAGGGTGGAAGGTATGGATAAAGGAGGAATTCGGTTGGTTAGGACAAGGTGTGATGAGGGGGAAGAGTGTCTGGTTTCGAGAATGAGAAGTGTGGGGAGTGAAATTGGAATGTTAAGGGTGTACTTAGTGCTAATCACTTATATAGGGAAGTGGTGTGTGGATGAAAGGTGTGGATTAATGGGGTTGGTGTATGATGAACGGATGGGGTTCTGCAGGGGATGAGCACAAGGATCATCATCTTTATGAGGGAGATTAGTTCGGTCTTCAAGGGTCTCATTCTTTCAATGTTGCATGGCACATTTTCCAATGCATTTCCCCTTGAGACACGTGTGTATTCTCCCTTCATGAAGTGGCCGAACCTTCTTCATTTAATTGTCCACTCAATCCACTTGAATACCCCTTTCTTCTCTCCTACAAAATAAAAGAATTGTGATTAAAAAAAATGTGTGGAAAATGGCGGCAAAAAAAGAATAACTACTTTTTAAAGTTTTTGTTTTAACTAACTAAGTGCCATTCATTAGAGCAAACCAACTGACTAACTCAACATCCATGTGTGCAACATTGGCAACACCAAACTTAGTTTGGTGCCGTGTGGTGTAAAATATTTGTTCAAGGCCCCTAAGAGTGACATGATATGGGTTACATTGATGTTCTCTTAGTGTGCCTTGAACACCAAACTTGTTCTTCACTATATATTGCACACAAGGATTCATTTAAGTCCATGTCAAGTTGATTTAAAATCCTTGAACCTTGCATTATTAACTACTTTTAAAAGCATGTAAAACATGGGTTGCCTCCCATGAAGCGCTTCTTTAGCGTCACTAGCTTGACGTTTTGCCTTTGTCATGGTGGTTGGTAATGCTTCAGATCTTCCCCTCTTGCAGTAGACCTATATCCATTGGCTTCATCAAGGATCTCCACATGTTCTAAGGAAAGAACTCTGTTGATGGTGAAGACCTTAGGTAACTGAGATGGGATAGTGGGGAGATGAGGTGGAATATCTGAGAAGTAGGCTGAGATTACTTTATCCCTTGGAGAGAAGTCCTCTGTAGGGATCTTCTTGTTCCTCCACCTCCTTGGTGCCTTCTTCTTTGTCTCTTTTGATGTTGCCTTGCTCTTTGTTACCTCTTCTTCTAAAGGAATTTTGTTACTGGTCTCATATGACTCTGGTGGTTTAGGTTCCTCCTTATTTTTCTTGAGCTGTGACAGCTGCTGATTGCCTTGTTCTTCAACCAAGTTGTTTCCCAGAGGTGTTGGTTGTGCTTTAGTGCTTGCCTCCTCCTTCAGTATCTCATTATGATCTGTTTCTTGTGAGAATTTGAAGACATTGAAGCTGAGTTGTTCATCATGGATCCTCAAAATTAGCTTCCCTCGCTCCACATCTATGAGTGCTCTGGCTGTAGCTAAGAACGGTCTTCCCAATATGATTGGGTGAGTGTGACTTTCTTCCATGTCCAAGATGACAAAGTCTGTGGGAAGGAAGTATTTTCCCACCTTCACCAGCACATTTTCAACCACTCCTACTGCTTGTTTTTGAGTTTTGTCAGCCAGCCTGATAATCACATATGTGGGTATTATCTCATTGATCTGCAGCCTTTTCATAAGGGATGAAGGCATTAAGTTGATGCTTGCTCCCAAATCGCAGAGTGCTTTATCAAACATTGTTTCTCCTATGGCACAGGGGATGTGAAAACTCCCTGGGTCCTTCCTTTTTATAGGCAACTTTGGTTGAATGAGAGCACTGCACTCCTTATTCATCACTATTGTTTGTCCTCCCTTGAGTGAGCTTTTCCTGGTCAGCAGCTCCTTCATATACTTAATGTATGATGGCATTTGTTGGAGAGCCTTGATGAATGGTATGTTTACATGGAGGGATGCAAACAGGTCAAGAAACCTTGAGTATATTCTCTTCTCTACAGCACCCTCGAGTAATTGGGGAAACGGTGCATAGAGTTTCAGCAGCTCCTTCTGTGTCAGCTCTTTTTGTGAAATTTTGGGTTCTTGGTGATCCTTTTTCTGTTTCTCTGCTGATGTCTTTCCAAGTTATTCTAATGGCTCGTTTTGCTTTTCCTCAGCCTCCTTACTACTTATGGTAACCATCTTGCAATTTTCCCATCTGACTTTCTTTGCTTCACCTCTCAGATTTTTCTCTGTGTCACTTGGGAAGCTATCAGTAGGTTTGGGAATCTTTTCAGATAAGTATCCCACTTGAAATTCCAGCCTCTTGATGGTGTCCCCCCTGGTTCTTGATACTAGCTCGCACCTCCTCTTTGAATACCTTATTATCTTGAATCTCTTTGCATATACCTTCAAGCAGAGTCTCAATTTTGGAGAGTCTTTCTTCAGATGATGGTGAGTTGAGAGTGGATGGGTGAGTTGGGTCATTTTGGTTTTGGTATGGATGTGGAAAGGTGTTGTTAGGGTGGTGCTGATATGATCTCTGTGTGGAATATTGGTGAGATGCATTGTTGTTATGGTTGTGATGTCTCTGATCTTGGCTTTGATCTTGTTGATTTCTCCACCCAAAGTTTGGGTGATTCCTCCAACCAGGGTTGTAGGTTTTGGAGTATGGATCATGGGTCTGCCTGGGTGAGTTTCCAATGTAGTTGGCTTGTTCATGCTCACCTTCTGCCTCTGCATTCACCCCCTCTTGGGTTGTTGATGAGGTGGTGATTGCTACTACTTGGTTCCTCTCCATCTTCTTGGTGAGGTCGGCCAGTTGCTTGGTAATAAGCTTGTTTTGGGCCAGCAGTGCATCCACATTGTTTAGTTCCATCACTCCTCTAGTGTTGCCTCTTTCAGAAGCATAGAAATAGTCATTCTCTGCTACAGTTTCAATGACATCTATGGCTTCTTCAATGGTCTTCTTCTTGTTCAGAGATCCCCCGGATGAATGGTCTACTACCTTCTTTGATTCATAAGAAAGGCCTTCATAGAAAATGTGTAGCTGTACCCATTCATTGAACATATCTGGTGGGCACCTTCTTGTCAGGTCCTTGAACCTCTCCCATGCTTCGTATAGAGTCTCACCATCTTGCTGCCTGAATGTTTGCACCTCAGCTCTCAGCCTGTTGATCCATTGAGGAGGATAGAATCTTGCCAAGAATTTGTTCACCACATCTTCCCAGGTTGCTAAACTCTCCTTTGGAAAGGACTCTAGCCATTTGGATGCCTTGTCCTTAAGTAAGAAAGGGAACAGAAGTAGTCTATAGGTATCAGGATGAACACCATTAGACTTCACAGTATCACATATCCTCAGGAAGGTGGTTAGATGTTGATTGGGGTCTTCTTGGACACTTCCTCCGAATGAACAGTTGTTCTGAACAAGGGTGATGAGCTGTGGCTTTAGTTCAAAGTTGTTGGCATGTATAGTTGGCCTTTGGATGCTACTCCCACAGTTTCCTGGGTTTGGGTTGATGTAAGAGCCTAGAACTCTTCTCTCTTGCCCAGCATGATTTGCTAGACCTTCTCTGCCATGGTTGTGAGCCTCTTCTTCATGATGGTTCTCCATGTTTTCATCCATATCTGGTTCAAAGTACTCCTCCTCTTCCTCAGTACCAACTACTCTTTTTCCTCTTGCTTCCCTCCTTAATCTAAGGAAGGTCCTCTCAGGTTCAGAATCAAAGGAAGTTGAAGCCCCGCTTCTTCTTCCTGTCATACAACCAACAAGGCACAAGCAAGGAAATAATTGCAGAAAGTACTCTTGTTAAAATTGCTGTTAGTGTGAGTGATGCAATATATCAAACAGTTAGTGGGTTAGTGAACTGAATAGTAAATAACTAAGAAAAAGGAGTAGGGGGGAAGGGAGGAAAATAACTAAAACTCAAAGTAATTAACTCAAACAGAAATTTAAATCAAACAAAAGAAAAATGCTCAATCTAGTTATCCTCCAATTTAGTCATTGTTGATACAAAATCAATCCCCGGCAACGGCGCCATAAACTTGATAGCATGGAAACTTGTCTCTCAACAATTTTCCTTCGGCAAGTATACCGAATTGTCGTCAAGTAAAAACTCACAATAGAGTGAGGTCGAATCCCACAGGGATTGATTGGTCAAGCAACTTTAATTAGAGGAATGTTCTAGTTGAGCGAAGCAGAATTTGGTTTGAGAGTTGCAGGAAATTAAATGGCGGAAAAGTAAATAGCAGAAAATATAAATGCTAGAAGTAAAGAGAAGTAAATTATACAGAGAGTAGTTCTCAATTTCCCCTCCTCCAAAAGCTTCTTTCTAATTCAAAACTACCCCTATATATACTACTCTTCTGATCTTCTAGTTGGTTCTTCAAGTCTTGGATATGGGCCTTTGGATCTTGAGTTTGAAGCAGTTATCTTCCGCAGTGGGCTTAGCTTTACTTGCAGAGAGAAAGTGTGGAGTAGGCAGGGTGTTTAGCTCAGGACGTTAGTGGCGTTAACGTTAAGTGAGAGTGTGGGTTCGAGAACGTTACTGGCAATCATCTTTTTCACTAACGTTCTTCACCCAGGGATAATCCACGTTAACTTCAACGTTAGTGGCACCAACGTGACCACTAACGTTGCCTCTTGATCCTTCGCACACGTTATTGGGACTCGCCTTTTCCAATAACGTTGAGAGTCCTCCCTCCCCCTACGTTAGAGTTCACGTTAACTTAGTAAACGTGGCTCTTAACATAGGTTTGCCAATTCTTCGAGAACGTTAGTGACACTTACCTTTGTCACTAACGTTCCAATGTGCCCCCTACTTCCCACGTTAGAGTCCACGTTAACTAGGTTAACGTGGCTTCTAACGTAGTAATGCTAGCCATCTCCAACGTTAGTGACAAAGGTGAGTGTCACTAACGTTGGCTCATCATCTTTCTTATCTACGTTAGCTTCTACGTTAACTAAGTTAACGTGGGAGTTATCATTGCTCATAGTGGCTTGTGTGGGTTCACCCCAACGTTAGTGACAAGTTAACGTGGCTCATTGTGGCTTGGCCAACGTTAGTGACAAAGGTGAGTGTCACTAACGTTGGCTTCTCTTTTTCTTTCCAACGTTAGAGTCCACGTTAAATGAGTTAACGTGGCTCTTAACGTGGCCACTTATGAGCTTAGTCCAACGTTAGTGACAAAGGTGAGTGTCACTAACGTTGGCTCCACTTTCTTTCTTCCACGTTAGAGTTCACGTTAACTTAGTTAACGTGACTCTTAACGTGGGCTATGATGGCTTCGAGGACGTTATTGGTGATTACTTTTCTCATTAACGTTGCAAGCTAGCTTCCATTCCACGTTGGTGGTCACGTTAGTTAGACTAACGTGGCTCTTTCTTGCTTCCTCTGTCCTGAAATCAAGCAATACAGTGCATCAAAGTTCTAATCCACATCATGAGACATGCATCATTCAATTTGTCATCTAATTGATGCAAAATTCTCATGAAATCATATAAAGTGCTCAATGTATGCTTAAATCAAGATTTAAGTGAAATTCTACCCAAAACTTGCTTATTTCCTAAGAAAATGCATGAAACTACCCTAAAACAGTAAAGAAAAGGTCAGTGAAACTGGCCAAAATGCCCTGGCATCGCTAAACTTATTATATATATGCAAACCAAGACAATGCAACTAAGAATTCTAAAAGGCCTAGCAAAAGAAGAAGAAGAAGAAAAAATGAAATGTGAAAGTGTTTGGATTAGGAATTTTCACCCAAAAAAATTGGCCGATTGGTCGTGCGACCTCCCCATACTTAAAAGTTTGCATCGTCCTCGGTGCATTCAAAGATGAGCAAGGGGGTATGACGAAGACACGGATTGCCGCCTTCAGCTGGTGGATCAACTGACTGCTGCGTGTTCTTTATTCTCCTTCCCTTTTTGCTTATGGTGGGTCATCCTGAAGGATAGAAAACATGATAGTAAAACGAGTAAATACAAAAGCAAGGAAGCATAGATTGTTGGAATGAGGTAAGAGTCACTAAAATGAAGTGAGTGAATTAGTGTGTGACATTGATGAAAATAAGTGTGTGAATTCTAAGTTGCATGTGGGATAGAATTCACACACTAGCATTGAAAGCTATGTCACAATTACATAAAAGAAGTATGCACTCCACTCATTCTAGTGTGCTTGAGATACTTTTCAAACGACACTTGTTGGTTAAGACGAACAAACAAGTAGCAAAGAAGCATAAAAGCATTCAAGGAATAATCAAACAATTGTGAAATGGATAAGGAATGTACATAGATTGATGTGCAAGGAAACTTAATAAACAATATGAAATATGAAACTTACAGATCAATCAATGACACACTTTGAATTTTGTTTGCAATACCTAATTGACATAGAAGATGGAACATGGGTGCTATGCAACTTAGGAAAATAGAGAAATAGAGGTGAAAATCAATCACATAGCAAGCATGGTCCACAAAGCTTGAAAAGCTAAAAAATATGTCACTAGGTAAGCTTACGATCCAATTTTACAATTCAAGCATTATGCCAAAATGACTAGTTTTAAGTATGTGTAGAGCACATAGTTAAACAATTGAGGGTCAACATGTCATTAAGGAATAAGCATAACATATGGATGCATATGATCAAGAAAACAATACATTAAGATAAATGCAAATCATCCAACATAAAAAATTTTCTAATCAAAGTAAAGAATTCAAATCACATGGTGGCCAAATCATATAATTTAAAAGATTTAGAAAGCTTTGAAGGAAATGTCATAAGTACTTGGTATTCACAAATGTTAAGCATGAAAAATTCAATACCAAGCAACAAAGTATAACTTCAATAAAGGAATCCAACAATGAATAATTTCAGCATCAAGAAACAGCAAATCAAATCAATAATCCAATACTTAGTACCAAAACAGAAAATTAAACTAACTAACTAACTAATTAAAGGAAATGATGGTGGATGGTAAGTGGTGGTGGTGGATGATGGTTGAAAGAAGGAAAGAGGAGAAGAGAAGGTGGTGTGTGGAAAACGATCCAACACGAAACTCACCGGTAAGTGTACCGGGTCGCATCAAGTAATAATAACTCACATGAGTGAGGTCGATCCCACAAGGATTGAAGGATTGAGCAATTTTAGTTTAGTGGTTGATTTAGTCAAGCGAATCAAGTATTGGTTGAGTTATTTGCAATTGGCAGAAACTAAATTACTTGAAATGTAAAGGGAGAGGGGTAAAATGCAGTAAATTAAAGAACAGGAAAGTAAAAGTGCTGAATCTTAAAGAACAATTAAAGTAAATTGCAGAAACTTAGATTGCAAGAAATGTAAATAACTGAAGCTTAAAGTGCAAGAAATGTAAATTACTTGAATTATAAAAGGAATTGGGAATTAGGATTGCAGAATTTAAACAAGAACAAGTAAATTGCATTGAACAGGAAGGTAGAAGATCAATTGAGTTGAAGTAGATCTCAAACAGAAGGGTAAAATGCTTTGAGAAGTAAACAGAAAGCGTGCTTAATTTGCAAAAAAAAAGATGGTTGAAGATCTCAGGGGTGGAAGAGACTAGATAACAAGTCTAGATCTCAAATCCTTCCTTGATCCAACAAGAACAATTGCAAAAGAAGTAAAAGAAAAGCAAATTGCAGAGAGAGTAGAAGATGAAGCAGTAAAGTAAACAGAAATGGAAATTCAATTATGTAGAGAAAATAAACAAGAGATCTCAAGGTGAGATTGAAACAGAAGTTCTTCAATTCTTCACCCAAGATCCAAAGCAAGAAAAGTAAAAAGTGCTCAAGCAAGAACAAGGAAGAAGAGAGATCAATTCTCCTTCCCAATTCTCTAAGATCTAAATTCAAAATGTAAAAGCTCAAAATGAAAATGAAAATTAAAAGGAAAATTCAAAGTAAAGTCTAGAGGTCCTAATTACATCAAACTAACTCCTATTTTTACACTTTCTATTCTTGGATATTGGAATTTGGATGGGCTTTTAATTTGGTGAAGATTTGAATTTAATTGGATTTTTGATTGATTTTTCAGCCCATGAAGAATTTGCTTCAAGGGGGATGCTCATCTCAAGTGGGGAGCTGAGCATTGATGCTTAGTGTGAGGACCCTTTGTAGTGTGCAATTGTTGGGGGAAGCATTGGTGCCTTGGTGAAAAATTGTTGCGCGCTGCCCTCCCTGGACCGTGTCAAGATGCGCGCTCCACTCCCCCTGGCCCGTGTCAAAGTGCTTGTGAGATGTACCAAGGGTAGCGCTCAGCTCTCCAAGTGAGCTGAGCCTTGGTGCTCACAAGGAGGGGTCCTTGGTTCGAAACTTGATGAGTGCATGCGCTGGAGCTTTTCCTTGGTTTTCTTGTGGTGCCTTGCTCCTTGCTTCCTCTAGGTGCTGAGTTCGAATCCTGGATGACGCATTTGGCCATTTTTGGCTTATTTCCTCTTGTGATTAGCGCTCCCCTAACCCCCTTTGGTCATGGGTTCAAATCTTGGAGAATGCACTTGTCAAACAATTTCCTTGAATTTATTTGGATGCATGCCCGATAATGCTCACTTGGTGAGCTGAGCTTGATCTTTCCTTTCCTTGTTTCTTGGCCTCATATTGTGCTCACCTCACAAAGTGAGCAGAGCATTGTGCCTTGGTTCCTTGAGAGAAAATGTAGCGCTCCCTTGGTGAGCATGGTGCTCTTGGAGTGAGCATGGTGCTCTTGGAGTGAGCTTCATGGTTTTCCTTCATTGTTGCGCCACACTTCTTCCTTCCTTGGCCACACTTTTTCTTCCTTGGGCCATGCTTCTTAGGCCACGCTTTCTTCTTTTCTTCTTTTCTTCACCTACAATTAATCAAAACAACTAATCAAAGTATCACCAAATTCACAAGGTTTATAAATAATAAAAAATCAATGAAATTTAGCTTAAACCTCATGATTTAGCATCAATTAAATGGTGGTTGTTTGATTTAAAGAGGTCATGCATTTCCATTCCAAATTACTTACTTAGAATGTAAGAAAGTGCATAAAACCAAATAAAAATAAAGAAAAAGGCTAGTAAAACTAGGCTAAGATGACTTATCATCACAACACCAAACTTAAAACTTGCTTGTCCCCAAGCAAGCATCAAACATAAGAGAAGATAGAATGAAATAGATAAGGCTATATGTTCTTATTCAGCAGATAGTTGAATTTGGTCTATGGGGTTTTATGCAGATCAAAAGTAGCTCATTTATTGATTGCTGTCAAAACAAACAATGTTTCTTTAAGGGTTCACCAAGGTTGCCACTATAACTCCTCACTTTTTGCTCATTTCCCTTGTTAGTTTTTTCTTTTTTTTCTTTTGCATAAAGAGCTTATTACTTATTGAAGGCTTGGTGGCAAATGTTGCAGTGGCCTTTGGCTTAATTTCACTCAACATTTCTTCACCACAGACACATGGCTCACCTTTTTCTTCCTAGGATTATTGATGCCCAGCATCTCTTTGGATCACTAAATGTTTTGTAGCTAGGTTGCTCTTTATTGTGGACTTTCAGTTGGCAATCCCAAATCAGTTGATCTAAGTTGCCAAGTTTTGAGATACTCCTTAGAACTTACTTGTCCAAGCATATCCTAGTACATAAACACCACAGGCATATGTCCTAGAGTCCAAGCTATTGGTGTCTAGCCTTATTGTTTGTTTCTTTGCCAACTTTTGGCTTTTCTTCTTCTTTTTCTTTCTGTTTTAGTTTATTTTCAAGGGACCTTCAATAATTAAGAAATAATAGCAGCAAACTAGCTTAGGCTTCAAGTAACAAGTTATTTTGCAGCAGTTATTCTATGAGCTATCAATTAAATCAAACACATATACCACCACTAACTTTTATTCTAACTTTTGCAACATTGAACAATTACTTTTCTAAACCAAACATCTCTCTTTTATTCAAACAGTAAGGGAAAACAAAACAAAGCATTCAAGCTGATGAATGATGACACTTATTATGCAGATATTTTATTTTTAACTAACTACTAATGTAAACAAAAGAAATAGTAAAACATAAAGCAATTGGAGGCATGTCATGTTTCAGACATGCATCTTCCTTATTTAAGTAAAAGTAAGAAAAGGAGCTTCACCACCTCTATTTGTCAGGCATTTCCATTCTTTTGGATTTGCTGGATTCTCCCTTCTTCTTCTTCCTCGTCTGTGTACAATCTTGAGCTTCTTCACGAGGACATCTTCTTTCCCAAACAGGATCTGTGAGACCTGAAAGTCCAACTGCCTCTAATCTTTGGAATACTACCTGGGTATTAAGCTGAGACTTTGCTGCCTGGTGGTCTCTAAGTTCTTGGCATTGATCAAATGATTTGATTTGTGGATTTAGTACTCTCCAATAGTGTGATGAATGTTCTTCCACTGATACAGGTTGTGAGTATACTCCCCATACTTGGCTTGGGTCAGGAACATCTTATCATATGACACTTGAAGTCCTATTGTGAGTTCCCTTTGTCCCTCAAGAATCTTGGCTTGAAATTCTTGTTGTTGGGCCATTGATTGTTGCTGCCAGCTCTCTAGATATTGCTCTTGGCATCTTGAATATTGCTCTTGTGCTATCACATTTTGCTGTGATATTTCCTCAAGAACTCTTTGTAGTTGACTCATGTCTATGGCACCATGAGCTTGTTTTCCTCCTTCCTCTGATCTTCTTCTTCTTTGGGGCCCTTCTTCTTGATCATCATCCTCAGCGATTCCTTCCATGGTTTTCTTTGTTATTCCTGATCCTCTTCTTACTTTCTCTGTGTCCTCATCTTCAAAGATCACTCTAGCTTTAGTACACAACCTTAGAATTGTGCTCGGATGGCCGAGCCTAGTGGATTTGTTTGTGCTCTCAGCTATCTCTTGAATACTATCGGCTATGAGTTGTGCAAGGTTGATTTCTCCTCCATGTAAGATACAGTATGTCAAAAGTGCTCGCTTGATTGTGACCACTGAGGTGTTTTCAGTAGGGAGTATGGATCTCCTTACTATCTCATACCACCCCTTGGCTTCAGGAATGAGATTTATTCTTTTCAATCGGCTTGGGACTCCTTGCGAATCTCTTTCCCAGTCTGTGCCTTCCAAGCATATCCCCTGGAGAATTTCATCAGGATCATTCTCTTCCTGTAATCTGGCTTCATAACTGGGCTCTTCATAAGTTATGGTTCTCAGCTTCAAAGCCCTTGTAATGGATGCTGGACTGAAATCCACTTCAACTCCTCTAACATAACTCTTGTAAGGGATGTTGTCTTCGCTCTCTTTCACAGCATTTGCAAAAAAATCCCTGATCATGACTGCACTAATGTTAGTGAAAGGATGGCATAGAAGCTCCCACCTTCTTTCCTTAGTGATTTGTCTCATGATGGGATATTCTTCTTCCTTCAGCTTAAAATACCTCTCATGAATGATGTACTTCATTTTCATAAATCTATGATATTTTCCTTCATGAAACTGAGATCTAAATCTCTTTGTATCATAGGTAGGAGGTTCGGTCACCATTGGTTCCTTGCCCTTTCTTCTCTTTGAGCTTGATGAGGCCATGGAATTGAGTAAATGGAAAAGGCAGAGGTGAATTTATGGTTGGTTGAGGTACAGTTTTGTGGTGTTAAGAAGATGAGGAAGGAAATGTTGTTGTTATGAGAGAGGTGGTGTGTATGTTTAGAATTGCACAGGGTGGAGACAGAGATTTATGTTTGTAAGGAAGGCTTGTAAGGACATGTGATGCAAGAGATGTCTCAACTTATTTATAGGCAAGGGGAAAAAATGTTGGTCGAAGACCACACTTGGGGAATGATTCGGTATTGACTTGTGAAGGGTAGAGATTGAGTTGAACAACCTAGTAGCTTCATGATATGAACGGCTTGCATGTTCTCTTGAGGGTTGACAAGGATTCTCCTCCCATTGGTTGCATAGGGTCCGTCCCTCAAGGTGACTAGCATGCAGATTTTTGCTTTCCAAAGTTGGTACACCTTTCTAGGCACATGTGACCCCTCTCTTGACTTGTCATAGCCGTTTCTCACCTTGTCTTTACTTCAACCTTCTTTTCCTAATTAAACCAAAATGATATGCTTTAGGACATGGTTAAAGCACGGTGGAAAAGGGTGAATGTTTGCATTGTTTATTATATATTTTATTTTCTCTTAGTCATGAAAGGTCAATTGTGTTCCTGACTTAGTAAACCAAGGTTTAGTGGACACCAAACTTGTCTCCTGCTAAGGGATTAATGTCAAAAACAAGCATTTATCACAGTTGATACTTTCATTATAAATTCTAATTCATAAATTCCTAAAATAAAACAATGCATGATTCATCTCTGCATGATTTTGATTGTCTCTTTTCTTTTCTGAACAAAAGTTGATCTTTCTTACAATTGATACATATGCAGACACCAAACTTAATGTTTGGCCATATACTTCATCGAAATGACTAAGCATATGATCTGAAGATGCTTGAAAGTTAGCTTTTGTGTCCTATCAAGCCACCAAACTTAGAAGTCTGGCATATGTTCTAAAACAATGTATGCATCTGTCAAGTATATTCAAAATCATGCTAAGGTGATCATAATTTATTGAATTTAAAAGCAAGCAAGAATCTTAAATCATGGGTTGCCTCCCATGAAGCGCTCTTTTATTGTCATTAGCTTGACATTGAACCCTTCTTTTATGGTGGTTGATGACTGTAGTGCCTCAGCTTGTCCCCTCTGACTGTGAGCTTCTTCTTTGTCCCTTGGTGCTCTATTTCAGCATGCTCTAGTGAGAGTATTTTGCTCACAGTATAGTAATCATCAGTCTGTTGGCTTGCTCCCAGCTGTTGATAGACCAATTACACTTTGTCACCTTTGGAAAGCCCTTCTGTTGGAATTTTTTTGTTCTTCCAACCCTTTTTGATTCTGTTTTTATTTTTCTTCCCTCCTTTTGTTGACCCTTCTTCTTTGACAACAGGCTTCCTCTTGAGATTTCTTTTCTTAGTTGCCAATACTATAATGTCCTCTTGAACTTCTTCATTATTTTGCACAGTCTCTTTCTCTTTTTGACCTGCTGTATCATCTATCTCTTGCTTGGGAGGGCAGCTGTTGTTTGTCTTGTTGATTCCCTCCTTCCATTGCAGATTCTCTTTGTCAGTTTCCGTACCATCCTTCTTTCCATTACTGAACTGTGTTTCTGGCAGCACACTCAGAGTGACACTTTCATCATGCATCCTGAGGGTTAATTCTCCTTGCTCTATGTCTATGATGGCCCTAGCAGTGGCCAAGAACGGTCTTCCCAGTATAATGGAGTCACCCTCATCCTGATCTGAATCTAAGATCACAAAATCTGCAGGGAAGATGAATCTGTCTACCTTGACTAGAAGGTTCTCAATCATACCCCTAGGGCATATCACTGACTTATCCACCAATTCTAGAGACATTTGTACTGGTTTCACCTCTTTTATGCTTAGCTTTTTCACTAGAGAGGCAGGCATTAGATTGATACTAGCTCCTAAGTCACACATCGCCTTGTTGATGGTCATACTACCAATGGCGCAGGGTAGGAAGAAGCTTCCAGGGTCTTCGAGTTTAGGAGGAAGTCCCTTCTGGATTAGTGCTCTGCATTCCTCAGTAAGCAGTACAGTTTCATTAACTTGCCAACTCCTCTTCTTGTTGATAAGTTCTTTCAAGAACTTTGCATACAGGGGCATTTGCTCAAGTGCTTCAGCTAAGGGAATATTGATCTCCAACTTCTTAAAGACTTCAAGAAATTTTGGAAAGTGTTGGTCCTTAGTCTCCTTGTTGAACCTTTGAGGATATGGCAAAGGTGGTGTAAAGTTCATTCCCTGCCTTTGTTCCTTGGTTGGCTCTCTCATTGCTTCCTTTTCTTTCCTTGATTTTTGTGGCTGATCTTCCCTTTCTTTGAGCTCCTCTGAGGTCTGCTTGCTTGCTGTCTCCTCCTTGTCATTGCTTGCCTCTTCTTCAGCTTGTTTCTTGTCACTTTCTTTTGGCTTCTTAGTTGCTTCTTCGTTTTTCACCAGGATCTTTCCACTTCTTAGTTGTATTACCTTGCACTCCTCTTTTGGATTAGGAATAGTGTCACTTGGTAGTGAGCTTGATGGCCTTTCAATGGTGATCTGTTTGGAGAGTTGTCCAATTTGCCTTTCCATATTTTTCATGGAGGCTTCCTAGTTCCTCAATGTTATCTCTTGGTGCTTCATCATCTTTTTCATTAAGAGCTCCAAGTTATTAATCCTCTGAGAGTCTTGTGAGATTGGTTGATTGTGGGGTGTTGAGGGTTGAGGATAAGTGTTTTGATTTGAGGCTTGGTTATTGGATGGATGATGGTTAGAATTGGGGTAGGTGTTTTGTGGTTTTCTGTATGTGGCTTGGCTATTATTCTGTTGGTTATTTTGGTTTGTGTTTTTCCAACTGTTTTGGTTTGAGTTTCTCTGCCATGGCTGCTGAGTTTGATTGTGGTTGTCTCCCCATCTGAGGTTAGGATGGTTCTTCCATGAAGGGTTGTAAGTATCACCATAGACTTCATTTGGCCCAAAATTTTGGTTGTGCATGTACTGGACTTGTTCTTGCTGTTGCTCCTCTTGAGTTTCTTCATTTTGCCCCCATGTGGTTGATGGTTGGCTTGTGTTAACTGCTACAACTTGGAGATTATCAATCCTCTTGGCCATTTGCTCAAATTGTTGTTGAATTTGCTACTGCATCATTTTGTTTTGAGCCAAGATTGAGTCCACTCCTTCCAACTCCATTACTCTTTTCCTCTGTGATGGTTGGCGTTGTCTTTGGTGAGCAAAGAAGTACTGATTGTTGGCCACCATGTCAATGAGATTTTGGGCTTTGATGAGCGGATAATTTATACGCTTTTTGGCATTGTTTTTAGTATGTTTTTAGTAGGATATAGTCACTTTAGGGATGTTTTCATTAGTTTTCATGTTAAATTCACATTTCTGGACTTTACTATGAGTTTGTGTGTTTTTCTGTGATTTCAGGTATTTTCTGGCTGAAATTGAGGGACTTGAGCAAAAATCAGATTCAGAGGTTGAAGAAGGACTGCTGATGCTGTTGGATTCTGACCTCCCTACACTCAAAGTGGATTTTCTGGAGCTACAGAACTCAAAATGGCGCGATTCCAATTGCGTTGGAAAGTAGACATCCAGGGCTTTCCAGCAATAGACGACGTAAACTGGCGTTCAACGCCAGCTAATATTCGAAAACACCATTATCACTTTATATCTGCCTGACTGAGATTTACAAGGTGACCATAGCTTGCTTCATACCAACAATCTCCGTGGGATTCGACCCTTACTCACGTAAGGTATTACTTGGACGACCCAGTGCACTTGTTGGTTAGTTATATCGAAGTTGTGACAAATTATGAGTGTGTAATCATGATTACACGCACCAAGTTGCTCACGTTGCCAGGGATTGTTTGAGCCTGGACATCACAATTTCGTGCACCAAGTTTTTGGCGCCGTTGCCGGGGATTGTTCGAGTTTTCGGCAAGCTTTTGGTCCGGTAACATCAGTGCCAAGTTTGATCCGGCAACAGCACCAAGTTTTTGGCGCCGTTGCCGGGGATTGTTCGAGTTTTCGGCAAGCTTTTGGTCCGGTAACATCAGTGCCAAGTTTGATCCGGCAACAGCACCAAGTTTTTGGCGCCGTTGCCGGGGATTGTTTGAGTTTGGACAACTGACGGTTCATCTTGTTGCTCAGATTAGGTAATTTTCTTTTTATTTTATTTTCAAAGATTCTAGTTGTTTTTATGAGTCAGAAAATCTTATCAATCTTATCTTTTTCAAAATCTTTTTCAAAAATAAAATCTTTTTCAAAATTCTTAGTTATTTTCGAAAATTCCAAAAATATTTTTCAAAAATCTTTTTCTTATTTTTGTATCAAATTTTCGAAAATAACATAATCAATTAATGTGTTGATTCAAAAATTTGAAGTTTGTTACTTACTTGTTAAGAAAGATTCAATCTTTAAGTTCTAGAATCATATCTTGTCAAGTCATTAATTGAGATTTTAAAAATCAAATCTTTTTCAAAAACTAAGTCCTATCATATCTTTTCAAAAATATATTCTTATCTTATCTTTTTCAAAAATCTAATTTCAAAATATCTTTTCTAACCTCCTAACTTCTTATCTTTCCAAAATTTGTTTCAACTAACTAACTAACTTTTTGTTT
>NC_029788.2:88343238-88344612 GCF_000816755.2 Arachis ipaensis | reverse complement strand
TGGATACTGGAAAGGAAGAGGATGAATCCGTCATCCTAGGAAGACCTTTCCTGGCCACAGTAAGAGCTGTGATTGATGTTGACAGAGGTGAAATATTCCTTCAATGGAATGAGAACTCCCTTGTGTTTAAAACTCAAGGATCTCCCTCTGCAACCATGGAGAGGAAGCAGAAAAAGCTTCTCTCCAAGCAGAGTCAACCAGAGCCCCCACAGTCAAACTCTAAGTTTGGTGTTGGGAGGCCAGAACCAAACTCTAAGTTTGGTGTTGAACTCCCAAATCCAAACTCTAAGTTTGGTGTTGGAGAGTCTCAACAAAGCTCTGCACATCTGTGAGGCTCCATGAGAGCCCACTGTCAAGCTATTGACATTAAAGTAGCGCTTGTTGGGAGGCAACCCAATGTTTATCTAATTCTTATTTTTATTGTTTTTCATGTTTTCTTAGGTTCATGATCATGTGGAGTCACAAAATAAATATAAAAATTGAAAACGGAATAAAAAATAGCAGAAGAAAAATCACACCCTGGAGGAGCATCTGTCTGGCGTTCAGCGCCAGAACAGAGCATGGTTCTGGCGCTGAACGCCCAAAATGGGCAGCTTCTGGGCGCTGAACGCCAGAACAGGCATGGTTTTGGCGTTCAACGCCAGAAATGGCACACAAATGGGCGTTGAACGCCCAAAATGGCCACCAACCTGGCGCTGAACGCCCAGAGTTGGGTACAAAGGCATATTTACATGCCTAATGGGTGCAGGGATGTAAATCCTTGAACACCTCAGGATCTGTGGACCCCACAGGATCCCCACCTACCTCCACTCACTTCTTCTCACCACTCTCTTTCACACAACCCCATAAACACTCTTCCCCAAAAACCCTTCACCAATCACCTCAAACTTTCTTCCCCATCACCTCTTCACCACTCACATCCATCCACTCTTCCCCATAAACCTACCTCATAAACTCTACCTACCTTCAAAATTCAAAACCAATTTACCACCCAAACCCACCCATATGGCCGAACCTTAACCCCCCCTCCCTTCCCTATATAAAGACCTCCATTCTTCATCAAATTCACACAACACACCCCTCTACACTCCTCTTGGCCGAAACCACATCTCCCCCTCCCTCTCTATGCCAATGCATGGATCACCAAGAACCATGATCAAAGTAAGAACCCGGATCCAAAGAACTATGTTACAATGGTTTGGGGGAAATACTTAGATTTTAGTCCGAAAAATGTGAGGTTGGCGTTCAACCTGCCAAACATGGAAGAGAACGCACGCCTCTACACAAGAAGAGTCAACTTTGATCAAAGGTTGGACCAAGTCCTTATGGACATATGTGTAGAAGGAGCTCAATGGAAGGTTGACTCCAAAGGCA
>NC_029788.2:88308254-88343212 GCF_000816755.2 Arachis ipaensis | reverse complement strand
CTTAAAAGAAAAATGTTTTAATTCAAAAGAACAAGAAGTACATGAGTTTCGAATTTATCCTTGAACTTAGCTTAATTATATTGATGTGGTGACAATGCTTCCTGTTTTCTAAATGTATGCGTGAACAGTGCATATGTCTTTTGAAGTTGTTGTTTAAGAATGTTAAATATGTTGGCTCTTGAAAGAATGATGACTAGGAGACATGTTATTTGATAATCTGAAAAATCATAAAAATGATTCTTGAAGCAAGAAAAAGCAGCAAAGAACAAAGCTTGCAGAAAAAAAAAAAGAAAGAAAAAAAAATTAGGCGAAAAAAAAATGTAGAAAAAAAAATAGAAAGAAAAAGCAAGCAGAAAAAGCCAATAACCCTTAAAACCAAAAGGCAAGGGCAAATAAAAAGGATCCCAAGGCTTTGAGCATCAGTGGATAGGAGGGCCTAAAGGAATAAAATCCTGGTCTAAGCGGCTAAACCAAGCTGTCCCTAACCATGTGCTTGTGGCGTGTAGGTGTCAAGTGAAAACTTGAGACTGAGCGGTTAAAGTCAAGGTCCAAAGCAAAAGAAGAGTATGCTTAAGAACCCTGGACACCTCTAATTGGGGACTTTAGCAAAGCTGAGTCACAATCTGAAAAGGTTCACCCAATTATGTGTCTGTGGCATTTATGTATCCGGTGGTAATACTGGAAAACAAAGTGCTTAGGGCCACGGCCAAGACTCATAAAGAAGCTGTGTTCAAGAATCATCATACTGAACTAGGAGAGTCTATAACACTATTCGAAATCTAAAGTTCCTATAGATGCCAATCATTCTGAACCTCAATGGATAGAGTGAGATGCCAAAACTATTCAAGAGGCAAAAAGCTATAAGTACCGCTCATATGATTGAAGCTCTGTTTCATTGATAGTTTGGAATTTATAGTATATTCTCTTCTTTTTATCCTATTTGATTTTCAGTTGCTTGGGGACAAGCAACAATTTAAGTTTGGTGTTGTGATGAGCGGATAATTTATACGCTTTTTGGCATTGTTTTTAGTATGTTTTTAGTAGGATATAGTCACTTTTAGGGATGTTTTCATTAGTTTTCATGTTAAATTCACATTTCTGGACTTTACTATGAGTTTGTGTGTTTTTCTGTGATTTCAGGTATTTTCTGGCTGAAATTGAGGGATTTGAGCAAAAACCAGATTCAGAGGTTGAAGAAGGACTGCTGATGCTGTTGGATTCTGACCTCCCTACACTCAAAGTGGATTTTCTGGAGCTACAAAACTCGAAATGGCGCGATTCCAATTGCGTTGGAAAGTAGACATCCAGGGCTTTCCAGCAATATATAATAGTCCATACTTTGGCTAAGGATAGACGACGTAAACTGGCGTTCAACGCCAGCTTTCTACCCAAATCTAGCGTCCAGCGCCAGAAAAGGAGCCAAAACCAGAGTTGAACGCCCAAACTGGCACAAAAGCTGGCGTTCAACTCCACAAATGGCCTCTGCACGTGGAACACTTAAGCTCAGCCCAAACACACACCAAGTGGGCCCAGGAATTGGATTTATGCATCAATTACTTACTCATGTAAACCCTAGTAGCTAGTTTATTATAAATAAGACCTTTTACTAGTGTATTAGGCGTCTTTTTGACCATCTTTGGTCTCAGTTTTATTCCATTGTTCATCTTAGGAGACTATTGATCTCGTTTAGGGGGCTGGCCATCTCGGCCATGCCTGGACCTTCACTTATGTATTTTCCCAACAATCTCCGTGGGATTCGACCCTTACTCACGTAAGGTATTACTTGGACGACCCAGTGCACTTGCTGGTTAGTTATATCGAAGTTGTGACAAATTATGAGTGTGTAATCACGATTACGCGCACCAAGTTGCTCACGTTGCCAGGGATTGTTTGAGCCTGGACATCACAATTTCGTGCACCAGGCTTCCTCTACAGTTTTCATGAGTTACAAAGAACCTCCAGCTGAATGATCTAAGGCCTCTTGAGATTTCAGTGTCAAGCCTTCATAAAAATTTTGCAATCTATCCCACTCAGTGAACATTCTAGGAGGACATTTCCTGAATAAAGCCTTGTATCATTCCCATGCTTCATACAAAGGCTCAGCATCCATTTGTGTGAATGTTTGTACTTCAGTCTTCAATCTAATAACCCTTTGAGGTGGGTAGAATTTGGCAAGGAACTTGGTTACCAGATCATCCCAGTTGTCTATGCTGTCCCTTGGGAAAGATTCCAACCATTGAGTAGCTTTGTCTCTGAGAGAAAATGGAAATAATAGCAGTTTGTAGATGTCAGGATGCACTCCATTGGTTTTGACCGTGTCACAGATCCTCAGGAAAGTGGATAGGTGTTGGTTGGGGTCTTCAAGTGGTCCTCCTCCATAAGAGCAATTATTTTGAACTAAAGTGATAAGTTGTGGCTTTAGTTCAAAATTATTTGCATTAACATTTGGGGTTAAGATGCTGCTTCCACAATGTCTAGGATTTGCAAAAGTATAGGAAGCCAAAACTCTCCTCTGTGGTGGATTGTTGTTGTTATTGGCTGCTCCTCCTGGTGGATTTAGTGGATTGGTTGAATGTTCCTCCATGTCTTGAAACTCTTCTTCTGACTCTTCTTTTCCAACAATGCCTTTCCCTCTTTCAGCTCTTCTTAATCTCCCGAGAGTTCGTTCGTCTTATTCCTGAAAGGTGGGTATAGCTCTTCTTGTACCTGACATACAAACAAAACACAAGAAACACACAAAACCAGTGACACTTCAATCTATTGCTAGAATGAAGTTTTAGTTAGCTTAAGCAAAAATTCAAACAGTTGGCGGGTTAAGAACAAAAAATAAAGAAACAGAAAGGAAAGAAATGCTTGATCTAGATCTTCACTTCACTTAATCATTGTCAATCTATTTCAATCCCCGGCAACGGCGCCAAAAACTTGATGTGTGGAAAATGATCCAACACAAAACTCACCGGCAAGTGTACCGGGTCGCATCAAGTAATAATAACTCACATGAGTGAGGTCGATCCCACAAGGATTGAAGGATTGAGAAATTTTAGTTTAGTGGTTGATTTAGTCAAGCGAATCAAGTATTGGTTGAGTTGTTTGTAATTGGCAGAAACTAAATTACTTGAAATGTAAAAGGAGAGGGGTAAAATGCAGTAAATTAAAGAACAGGAAAGTAAAAGTGCTGAATCTTAAAGAACAAGTAAAGTAAATTGCAGAAACTTAGATTACAAGAAATGTAAATAACTGAAGCTTAAAGTGCAAGAAATGTAAATTGATTGAATTATAAAAGGAATTGGGAATTGGGATTGCAGAATTTAAACAAGAACAAGTAAATTGCATTAAACAGGAAGGTAGAAGATGAATTGAGTTGATATAGATCTCAAATAGAAGGGTAAAATGCTTTGAGAAGTAAACAGAAAGGGTGCTTAATTTGCAGCAAAATAAAAGATGGTTGAAGATCTCAGGGGTGGAAGAGACTAGATAACAAGTCTAGATCTCAAATCCTTCCTTGATCCAACAAGAACAATTGCAAAAGAAGTAAAAAAAAGCAAATTGTAGAGAGAGTAGAAGATGAAGCAGTAAAGTAAACAGAAATGGAAATTCAATTATGCAGAGAAAGTAAACAAGAGATCTCAAGGTGAGATTGAAACATAAGTTCTTCAATTCTTCACCCAAGATCCAAAGCAAGAAAATTAAAGAGTGCTCAAGCAAGAACGAGGAAGAAGAGAGATCAATTCTCCTTCCCAATTCTCTAAGATCTAAATTCAAAAAGTAAAAGCTCAAAATGAAAATGAAAATTAAAAGGAAAATTCAAAGTAAAGTCTAGAGGTCCTAATTACATCAAACTAACTCCTATTTATACACTTTCTATTCTTGGATATTGGAATTTGGATGGGCTTTTAAAATGGTGAAGATTTGAATTTAATTGGATTTTTGATTGATTTTTCAGCCCATGAAGAATTTGCTTCAAGGGGGATGCTCAGCTCAAGTGGGGAGCTGAGCATTGATGCTTAGTGTGAGGACCCTTTGTAGCGTGCAATTGTTGGGGGAAGCATTAGGGGAATGCTCAGCTCACAAAGTAAGCTGAGCATCGGTGCCTTGGTGAAAAATTGTTGCGCGCTGCCCTCCCTGGACCGTGTCAAGATGCGCGCTCCACTCCCCCTGGCCCGTGTCAAAGTGCTTGTGAGATGTACCAAGGGTAGCGCTCAGCTCTCCAAGTGAGCTGAGCCTTGGTGCTCACAAGGAGGGGTCCTTGGTTCGAAACTTGATGAGTGCATGCGCTGGAGCTTTTCCTTGGTTTTCTTGTGGTGCCTTGCTCCTTGCTTCCTCTAGGTGCTGAGTTCGAATCCTGGATGATGCATTTGGGCATTTTTGGCTTATTTCCTCTTGTGATTAGCGCTCCCCTAACCCCCTTTGGTCATGGGTTCAAATCTTGGAAAATGCACTTGTCAAACAATTTCCTTGAATTTATTTGGATGCATGCCCGATAATGCTCACTTGGTGAGCTGAGCTTGGTCTTTCCTTTCCTTGTTTCTTGGCCTCATATTGTGCTCAGCTCACAAAGTGAGCAGAGCATTGTGCCTTGGTTCCTTGAGAGAAAATGTAGCGCTCCCTTGGTGAGCATGGTGCTCTTGGAGTGAGCTTCATGGTTTTCCTTCATTGTTGCGCCACACTTCTTCCTTCCTTGGCCACACTTTTTCTTCCTTGGGCCACGCTTCTTAGGCCACGCTTTCTTCTTTTCTTCTTTTTTTCACCTACAATTAATCAAAACAACCAATCAAAGTATCACCAAATTCACAAGGTTTATAAATCATAAAAAATCAATGAAATTTAGCTTAAACCTCATGATTTAGTATCAATTAAATGGTGGTTGTTTGATTTAAAGAGGTAATGCATTTCCATTCTAAATTACTTACTTAGAATGTAAGAAAGTGCATAAAACCAAATAAAAATAAAGAAAAAGGCTAGTAAAACTAGGCTAAGATGACTTGTCATCAGAAGGGAAAAGAAGAAAAGAAATGGAGAGAAGAGAAGAAAAGAAGAGTGTGAAGGGCAGGGGAGGTCACGCGTATGCAGAAGGTCACGTGTACGTGTGAATGGGAGAAAGGGAAGCTGATGTGTACGTGTCTGGAAAGTGTATGCATGACAGGGGAAAGAGAAGCTGACACGTACGCGTGTGTCAGAATTGTGCTAGATGCACAGTTTTCGCATCTTTCTTGCGCAACTCTCTGTCTAGACTGTGCGATGGCACAGTGCCCGAACGATCCTGGCACACCACGATTCTCTTCAGAATGGAGGGTCACGCGTACGCGTGGGTCAAGTGTACGCATGAGGGGACTTTTAGTTTTTGTTTGAGAAATCATAATATGGGGACAAGACTCCCCTACCCACTATTTGTAGTTCTAAAAACTAGCCAAAATTCAAACTTACTAAAATCCTTAACTCTTTTTGAAAATTTTTTCAACAAATATTCGATTAGGCAATTCAAGCAAAGATAAAATTCAAACAAGGATGAGATTCAAAACAACTAACCTACAACTTAAGGCATAAATCTAAACAAACAAGCTAACACATAAGGCAATATATATAAGAGTAATATAAAGAGAGAAAAATACCTAACAATGGCAACTCAATTCATTCATCAACTATGTATATAAGAAAATGGAAAGAGTTTACCATGGTGGGGTGTCTCCTACCTAACACTTTTATTTAAAGTCCTTAAGTTGGATATTTTGGGAAGCTCTAATCAAGGAGGCTTGTGCTTGAATTCATCCTTGAACTTCCACCAATGCTTGGACTTCCATTGATTGTCAGAATTTCCAACCAAAAGGACCGAACTTTGATGAAGTTCCACACAAGTCAAGAGCTCCCAAAATTGATCCTCATCTTGTAATCTGGGATCCCATACTTTGTTTTCACACCCGTCTTCAAGTTGATTATGGCAATTCCCTCCAGGTGTCAAGCACATAGAATTCTCATATAAGTACCCAAACATCCTCCTAGACCTATTAAATTTAGCAACCCTCCAACCATTGCATTTAATCTTTGAAGTATCAACCATGATGAGCCTTGATTTGCAATGCTAACCACTAACCATCCTTCTCTTACACTTCATTCCACAAAGCCCCATAAGTTGACCATCCGTTTCAAGAAAACTAAATTCAAGTGGGACAATAAAGCTAAGGGATATAATTTTACCCAATCAAATGGAGGATTAGATGACGACCTAGGTAGAGAAGTTTCCAATAATCTTGACAAAGCATATTCCACTCCCGTCCATCCTTTTCGAAGGACTTCTACCACTTGACGAGATTCTTCAATCTCCAACTCTTTCCATGCTTCCTCAAATTCAAATTCTTCGTCACCAATATCTTCTAGCTCTTCCCCATCACTTAAATCATACCTCAGAGGTTGCATAAGATCTACGTCAACACCCATTTCAAATTCAACGGGGGAAGGTTCAACAAGATCATCAAAGGGATTGGTAAGTGTGGACAAAAAATTATTAATGATGGAATCCATTTCTTGATCAATTCCCCTCAATTTTCCAACCACTTCCTTAATACCAATGATCTCGACTTCCTCCTCTTGTTGCGATTCTAGCTTCAACTCCCTTTCTTCTCCTTGAAGCTCCAAGTTCCCCTTTTTATTATGATCCTCAATTAATCCTCCACATTCAACAATGGAACTGTCTTGGATACTTGAGCACAATGATGCCCAATGGCTCACCGCTTCGATTAGGCTAGCCACGAATTCCCATTGCTTTTGTAGACGAGTGTAAAGTTCTTATTGTTCTTGTATGAGGGGTTGGAACTTCGTTTAGTGGAGGGTGTGACGAAAAAGAGGGCTCATTGTTTGGAAAAAAAGTTTTATAATTAGAAGGTGGTTCACGTTGGTGAATATTTTGAGGTGGTGTATATGGTATTGGTGGTTCTTGGAAGTATTGATGTTGGAATGGTGGTGGCTCTAGGTATGGTTCATATGGTTATTGGTATGGAGGATATGGGTTAGGATCATATGGATTTGAATGGTGGTATGGGGCTTGTGAGTAAGGTTGTTGAAGGCTATGTTGAGGAGGGGTTTATATGCATATGGTGGTTGTGGTTGATAACCACAAGAAGGTCCACCACATCCATTAGGTTGGTATGCATTAGGAGTTGAATTGTACCCATAAGAAACAGAAGGAGGTTGCTGCCAAGAAGAGTGTCTATAAGATTGAGACTACTCCAACCATTGATTTTTAAATCCTTGATACAAACTCTCATTGAAGTTCCTATTTCTATTTCCTACAACGTAGTTTGAACCAAACTCAGCCAAAGGGATGAGAATTCAAAGTAACAAGAGAAAATAAAAACAAAAGCTAGTAAGAAATAAAGAAAACAACTCCTAAAACTAGCAAGAACGAACAAAGAAACAAAAAGCAAATATATTCACAATATTCATATATGAACAATAACCAATAACAAGCATACATTGCAATTCCTCGGCAACGGCGTGACGTGTGCGAGAAAATCATGCTGGTTAGGAATTTCTCTTGTAGAAAGAAGAATTTCGTTGTAAGCATAGCTCCAAACTAACAAACAACCCTCGCAATCAAATTAAAATTATGGTTTTGTCACAATTAACAAACCCCAAATAAGAATTAACCGGAGTATTTGGACTACGGGTCGTCTCCCTAGGAACCAATGGAGTGCATGCGTATTGGCTATGATGGGGTAAAAAGGGGATTTTGTTTATGAGATGGCAAAAAAGTAAATTGAGCGAGTAAGTAAGGAAATCAAAATAAAGAACTCTTGGCTAAGACTTGGGTACTTGAGATCACAATCTTAGTTAACACCAATTATTGACAATTGTGAGAGGCCAACCCATTAAGTCTACTTCTCGAAGCCTTAAGTACGTAACATTTACTCCTAGACTGGAAGTATGTCAAATAGGCCTAATCACATCCACCCATAAGTCCTAACCTCCCTACCAATTGGCTTAGTAGTGGGTTAGCGTCAATAAGCTTCAAATTGATCACATAGGGTTTTCAAATTACCAAATCCATTGTATCCAAAAATTCAAGATCACTCAAGTCCCTTGGCCTAGACCAAGAGTTGATAAAACTACTCAAGAACTAAAGAGAGCATTTTATCGAATACTTAGAGTGCAATAAAAGTTGACATCATAAATTGCAAAGATACTAAAATCTACCACTATTAATTGCAAGAAAAGTGAGGTCACAACTCAATTCATCAATTAAAGAAACATCAACATCAAAATTGCATTAAATGTAAACAAATCCAACATGAGTCATCATCACAAACGAGAGCAAATTGAGAAACTAGCATAAAAACTAAGAGGATCAAGGTGTAGAAATGAGAAATTATGGAAGAAACAAGATGAGATCAAGTAATTAAACATGAAATTAAAATATTCTAACCTAATCCTAACCTAATTCTAGAGAGAAGAGGGAGCTTCTCTCTCTAGAAAACTAACTAAAGTCTCATGTTGGCTAAACTAATTGTCCCCCTTTGCTTGGACTTCAATTCTGCATGAAATACACTCAGAAACAAGTTGGATTTGGGCCTGTGCAGCTCAGAAATCGCCACCAGCATTTTGCCTTCAAGTGGGCCACGTGAGAGTATCGGCGCGTGCGCGCCATGTGCGCGTGCGCGTCGCTGGCAAATTCTCAACCCGCGCGGACGCGGCATGTACGCGAGCGCGTCCATAGGCGGAATCACTTTTGTGCGTGCGCGCCTGGTGCGCGTGTGCGTCCTTTGGTGCATTCCCAATCTTTGTTTCTCCATGCATTCTTCCTTTTTGTATGCTTTTCTCCTCATTTCTTCCATCCAATACTTGCCTTACGAACCTGAAATCACTCATCAAACACGTCAAGGCATCGAATGGACTTATAGTGAATTAAAATCACCAATTTATGGCCTAAAAAGCATGTTTTTACACTTAAGCAAAAGTCAAGGGAGAATTACAAAACCATGCTATTTCATTGAATAAATGCGAGAAAAAGTGACAAAATCCCCCAAAATAAGCACAAGATAAATCACGAAATCGGGGTTTATCATGGCGCCAAAAACTTGACGTGAAGGTTTACCATCGGTTTAGAATTTTCAGACAAAAATAATCTCGTCGAAGTATAGATCTAAACCAACAAACAACCTTCAATCAAAGTTAAATTTTGGTTGTCACAAGTTCAACCCAATAAAAATAATCGAGGGTATTACTCCCGGGTCGTTCTCCCTAGGAATTACGACCGAGTACTCAATTATTGGTCATGAGGTCAAGTGGGTTGATGATAAGACGAGAAATTAAATGGCTAGAAATTTAAATGACAAGAAAGTAAATCAAACAACTAAAGATAACAATTACTAAAGAGACATTCATGGCAAGGATTGAGAATCAAGATCTTCTATCCTAGTCATCAATTATAATGCAATAATTACCAAGAGTTAAGCCTATTACATTATCTTCGCATCGGAAGAAAGTCAAATATGCCTAGTCAACCCCAATCCATAACTAATGTCAATGGAAACAAGATTAACTAACAACTCTAGATCACCAATATAAATTGGGTATTAATGACTCAAGATTACCAAGTTTCTCTTTCCAAGCCAAGAATGCTCAAAATTCTACTCTAATTCTAAGCCAAGCATTTTATCAAATACTTGGTGTGCATAGAAAGAAAAACATATTAAATTATAAAAATAATAAAATCTACTACTACCAAATGTAAGAAAATAACAACAATAACTCAAACAAACATCAAAGAAACATAAAACATCAAATTGCATTAAATAAAATTAAGACTAACAAGAGTTCATGAACATAAAAAGTGACCAAAATAAGAAATTATCAAGAGAACTAAGAGAATCAAACTACTAGAGCATGGAAATAAAAATGAAACTACACTAAAATAAGAACCAAAGAGAGAAATTAAAGAGAAAAATAAACTAAGAACACTAATTCTAGAGAGAAGAGAGAGCTTTTCTTTCTAGAAAACTACCTTAAACATGTTTCTATACTACTTTAATTGCTCTCTCTTGTTTCTTCTTGAATTTGGCCTTAAATACTTCAGAATTGAGTTGGATTTGGGCTTGGATGAGCTCAGAAATTGCCCCCAGCGTGTTCCTTTAATGAGTTCACATGACAAGTGTAACGCGTACGCGTGGGTCACGCATACGGTGGCCTGGCGAATTTCCTTCCTCACGCATATGCATGGCCTTGAATCCACGAAATCCTTATTTTTCATGAATTCTGCATCTTACATGCTTTTTCTTCACTTCTTTGATCCAATCCTTGCCTCTTAAACATGAAATTACTAACAAATACATCAAGGCATTGAGTAGAATCAAAGTTAATTAAATTTAGCAAATTAAGGGCCTAAAAAGCATGTTTTTACTCTTAAGTACAAATTAGGAGCAATTCACAAAACCATACTATTTTATTGAATACATGTGGGATAAGTTGATAAAATCCACTAAATTCAGTAAAAGATAAATCCAAAAATTGGGGTTTCTTACTCCTCTAATCACATATAATTAGCAATAAAATATTGCACAAGATGATGACAAGCAAGGTTGTTGCTGGATTCTATCACTTGAAGGTGATGGAAGGGGAAAAGGGGGAAGTTAAGGTACTCCTACTGGTGGATGAAGTGTAGCATATTTTGGAAGAGTTCCATCAGGTCTTCGAGGAACCCACCAACTTACCCTTAACTAAAGAGATCAACCACCAAATCACTCTTGAACCTAGAGCAGAGCTAGTGAATGTACGACCCTACAAATACCCTCATTTTTAGAAGGAATAAATGGTTAGACTGATGGCTGAAATGCTAGAATCAGGGGTTATTCAAGGGAGCCAAAGTGCTTTCAATAGCTTTGTACTGTTGATAAAAAAAGATGGTAGCTAGAGATTTTTTGTGGATTATCGCACTTTGAATATGATAATAGTGAAGGATAAATTCCTAATCCCCTCAATAGAAGAGATATTAGATGAGTTATTTGTTGTGTCATATTTTTCTAAGATCGATCTATGGTCTGGATATCATCAAATTCGCATGAGTGAGGAGGCTATTCCTATGACAACTTTCTGAATACATGAGGGACACTATGAGTTTGTTGTGATGCCATTTGGCTTCACAAATGCACCTTCTATGTTCAAAGCGACAATGAACCACATTTTTTAATGGTACCTGTGCAAGTTTATTGTAGTGTTTTTCGATGTTATTCTCATCTACAACAAATCATGGGATGAGCATCTCTCTCACTAAACTACTTCCCTCATAATCCTAGCCTAGAATCAGTTCTTTTTCAAGAAATCTAAATGCCACTTTGGTCATACCCAGGTCGACTATTTTGGACATATCGTGAGTTTCCAAGGGGTTAGCGTTGATCCCTCTATGATTGAAGCTAATTTGGCTTGGCAATGGCGAACACTCTGAAACAATTACAAGGATTTTTAGGGCTGACCAGGTACTACCAAAAATTTGTTCCAACAGGGGCATCCTCTTGCATATTTTAGCAAGAAGCTCAATTAGAAACTACGCATCTCATCTGTTTACATGAGAGAACTCTATGTTATCACTCAAGCAGTGGAAAAGTGGTGACACTATCTATTTGGAAGATGGTTTTAATAAAACTAATTACCATGGACTTAGGGAACTTATGACGTAGGTCATCTAAACCCTAGAACAATAGTACTATCTCTATAAGTTGCTAGGCTATGAGTTTGAGATAGAATACTGACCTGGAAAACTAAATCAGGTAGCTGACACACTGTCTAAGCTTCCCATTGAGGAAGTTATTGTTGAGCTGATAACTCTGACCACAATTCAATAATCAATTTGGTCAGTACTACACGATGCAAGGGAATATTATCCAGCTACAAGGGAATTATTTGATCAATTTTAACAGGGAAAGTTAAATTCGGATTATATAATGCGGGATTGAGTCCTATTGATGCATATGCATCTTTAGTTATTTTTTCTTTAGATTTTCATTCAATAAGCTAATTATTCTTGTTTAATAAGCAATAATTTCATGATTTAGTGAGCATCACTTTGAGTTATTTTGAATTCTTTTACTACAGGAGATTTTGAAAGAAAGTTAGCAAAGATCAAGGAAGAAGAGAGGTTAGCAACTAAAACACTAACGAGCAGGGAAAGGATGGAGCAAACAGATGAGCTTCTAGAACAAACAGAAAGATCCCTGGAACAAATAAAGAGCTCTCTGGACTAAGCATGCGAAAGTTTAAGGCCCTGGAATGTTGAAGAAAGCCATGCATTATACGCAAGAACCACGTGTATAACGCACCAACAAAATACACCTTCTAGTGGCCCAAGAAAGCCATCTGTTATATGCATGGATGGTGCGTATAATGTACCAACAAAATGCACCTTCTAGTGGCAAACCAAGACCATACATATAACACATGAGCCTTGCATATAATGCAAGCCGTCTTTCCTTTAATCCATACGTATAATACATGGGCCTATGCATATAACACATGGCTCACAGAGGCCAAGAATTCTCAATTAAAAGCCCACACGTATAACCTAGGAAGCATGCGTATAACACATGACATTGGCCCAACACCTACGGCTTTGGATCCTTCACCAATCATTCACTAATCTTTCAATTATTCATGCATTAAATTAGATGATTCAAGATTAGCACAAGCCCATGAGATCAAGCCTTGTTTGTCAATTATGAAGATAATCACTTATGGTTTAATTTGAGGGGGGAAAACCATTTGAGAAGAATTAATTAGATTTGATTTGATTTGATTTTGTTTCTTTTGGAATTAGTTTGAATTCTAAATTAGTTTCTAGGGTTAGTATTTAAAGGAAAAGAGACACACATGTGACCTCTTCCTTCATCCGTTTTTGAATTCATTGTTTTTTATTTTCAAGCACACTATAAGTTACTAATATCCTCTATTAAGATTATGAGCTCTATTAGTCTAATGGTCTAATGTTATAGATTTTCTATTTTTGATTAATACATTGATGTTTTCTTAAGAAAAAAGTTTTCGTTCTTTATCACAAGGATTTGAATGTATTGGAAAGTAATTCTAATTTGACTTGAATTATCTTATTAGCTTGAAAAAGTTAATTATTGGAATTAAACTTGAAAATGTTTTATCAAGATTCTTTAAGTTTTAAAGCTGGACTTGATAAGTGACATTGAATCAACTAGGCTTAGTTCTTAAGAATTGTGTGGCGTTAAATCAGTGAACATACCTCACCTCTTATCATAATCAATTGATCAAGGAATTGACAATTTATTAAGAAAAGATGAATTAAATTACCATGGGATAGGGATTTGGTTATTTATAATTTGTCATAGATATATCTTGCATGATCAAAATAGAGAGTGAAAAGCATTCCTCCTGAATTTTTAACAACTCTAAAACCTTAACTCTTTTAATCATATTACTTTGTCAACTGTTTACAACTCTCTTTTGTTTAATTCACTATTTTGATGCAAATTGCCTCTAAAACCCTAGTTTTTAATTGTCTAACTAGAATAATCGATTGACCATTGCTTGCTTAGTCCGTTAATCCTCGTGGGAATGATAACCCACTCCCATGGTATTACTTGATACGACTCAGTGCACTTGCAGATAGTTTAGAAATAATCCATCAAGTTTTTGACGCTGTTGCTGAAGATTAATTGAGATTAACAACAAATCGGTTAATTGAATACCTAGATTAGACCTTTATTTTGCTGTTTTTCATTTTTTACCTCACTAGGATTTTTCTTCATTTTGACATAGGGAATTCCAATTTGTTTTCTTGTTGTTGGTGTGTTTATGCAAGACAATCAAGAAGAAGAGCTTCTCCAATTTGATCCTGAAATTAAACTAACCCTTTGGCGATTGAGGAAGCAAGTTAGAAACTAGAGGATAGTAGAAGAAATTGAAGAGGAGCTAGAAAACACAATGGTAGACAACAATCCTGACCATAATAATCCCAATGCTAGGAGGACTCTTGAGTCTTTTGCCAAACCCACTCCTGGAAATTGTGTAAGTAGCATGGTAGCACCAACTGTGGAGGAAAATAACTTTGAACTGAAGCCTCAACGCATCTCTTTGGTGCAAAAAAATTGCAAACTCAGTGGGAGTCCTCAAGAAGATCCTAATCTGCACATATTCAGCTTCCTCCAGATATGTGACACAGTCAAATCTAATGGCGTCTTCCCTAAAGCTTATCGATTGAGGTTGTTCCCATTCTCTGTAAGGGATCGGGCCAAGCAGTGGCTCTAAAGTCAACTAAAGGAAAGTATAGCAACATGTGATGATTTGCTTGATAAATTCTTAACCAAATTCTTTCCTCCATAGAAGTTAGCAAAGCTGAGACATGATATCCAAAACTTAATACAGAAAGATGGAGAATTCCTTTATGAAGTCTGGAAGAGGTACAAGGAAATTGTAACACTGTATCACCTTAAGCCTTACCTCTAACCATAAAACAAAGGGCGACAAAGTACCACGACAGTTCTAAAGCTCATACAATAGTATATAATCAAGAAATATAATACGCTAGAAGCTCGATGAAGGAATAAAAGCTCAAAGATGTAGAAAATAGAGATACAAAAGCACGAAGCTTTCTCACATAGTAACTAAAGCATAAAGGTAAGAAAAAGGAATTATAGATAAAAGATAAACAAGGTATATATATAAGACAAATACAACCGAGTTTTTGAAAGTTAAAACAGATACATCATGTCTGTCAAAGCTTAAGCCTCTAAGGCAACAATTACGATCATCAAAACCGAGAGAATAACTACAGTAAAATAAACAAAAGGCAAAAAGTGAGCCATCATCTGCTTTGTCACCATCTGCAAACTCAATGAAGTGGGTCGTGACCTGCATCTGAAAAACAACAACAACATATGATATGAGAACTGGAGGTTCTCAGTATGGTAATAGTGCCTAATAGAGAAGATATAAGGTTCCGAAGAGCCAAATGCAATCCTAGAACTTCCCACATCCATAAGATTCAAACTTAGAAACATTTTTATAAAAATTTCATAAAGGGTTATGTAAACTTAAGGATTTTCTAAGATAACAGATCATCGCTATCCCACAGTATTCGCCAACCTATCCTACATACGATCCCATCGCCACCACCTACCAAACCTCCTCAATTCCAGCAGAAAACACAAATAGAGCAAGCAAGTAAAACACAAGTAATATCCATTACAGTAGGTAATTCAACTAGCAATTAAACATGTTATACAAGTTGGCACGATACAAGTAAACAAAGCAAACAAACACATAAGAATGCATATGTTGAATGCGTGTCTTATTGGCCATGATATCACTTGTTGGTTCAACTTCCAACCCCACACATCCCCTTGGGATGTTGCCTTTCAGTCACGAATAATTGGTACCCCAGGGATATAGTGCCAGCACAGTCTTGTGACTCGATAGGATGCGAGCGGGATACTCTGCCTCAAACCTCACATCTAAACGTAAGCAGGATTAACTATCGTCCTTACGCCAGCGCTGCAATTTCGACAACCGGGATTAAACACCATCCTTGCAAGGCGCATAGCGACTTATCAATCAAAGCACATCAGTAATATAGTATTTCAGTCACAATAATCACTTCTCATATATCGCATGTTCAAAAACTTTCATCTCATCAATTTCAACAGTCTCAATCTTTCATTTTCCTCAATTCGTTATCAATGTTATACTCCACCAATTCACTCTAGTTATTCCATCCACAGAACTTCCCATGCCTAAGTCACCATCTCTAATCTCATAAAAGAAAAATATTCAATTAAATTCATGCATTGTGTTTCCCTTGTCCCAAAAGCCTAAATACTTGCTAAGGGATCCTAAATAGTAATTATAGAGGTTTAGAAAACCAAAGGAGTGCTTAAAAACACAAGAATCATAATTCAACAAAATAGGGGTCATGCGTACACATGGACATTTCTATGTACGCATGAGCGTCGAATTGGCAATGTCGCGTACGCGAGCTATGTCCGCGTATGCGACCATTCAAAACAGAAAAAGGTTTCCCCGTACGCATGCCAACGGCCGCATATGCGGGAGTGTAAAATTGACATTTTCATGTACGCATGACAGGGTCGCGTATGCATGAGTGTTGGATAGAGGCCCATCCTCGCATTCGCATGCCTGTTTCACATACTCATGCCTCCCAATTTTTAGAAAAAGCTATTTTGCTACAGAATTCAGTTTTTTACACCAAACTTCAAACGCGCATAACTTTTTTATTAAAAATTCTTTTCACCCATTCTGTGAATGGCGTAAACTTCACGGACCCAATTTTCATTGATCATGGAATTTTGTATCTCTACAATCTTCCTTCGGCAAGTATATTGAATTGTCGTCAAGTAAAAACTCATAAAGAGTGAGGTTGAATCCCACAGAGATTAACGGATTAAGCAAGTAATAGTTGATTGATTATTCTAGTTAGATAAACACAATTGGGTGATGAGCAGCAAGAAATGTAAATTGCATGAAAGTAAAGAAAAGCAATAAAGTGCAAGAAAGTAAATGGCATAAATGTAAAGTACAAGAAAGTAAAGTGCTGGAAATGTAAAGTGCAGGAAATATAAATAACCATAAAGTAAATATAAGAACTAAAGGTAAAATGGATATTGGGATAAAGAGATATTGAATTCTCCGGATCAATTGCTTTCATCTCATCTTCAATCATGCAACTCATTGATCTCTTGGCAATCATGAGTGATTAAACCCCAATCCCTTGGTGATTCAATCTCTCTACCCCCCCTTGAATAATTACCAATTACTTGATCTAATTGCTGATGAGAAGAGATAAAGATTGGTCCTTGATTATACCACATACTTTCCTAGACCCAAATAATGGATAGATTAAATGTTACAATATCCCATCCATACCCAAATCTACTCAAGTGTAAGAAGAATTTTCAAGCATGATTCTATGATCTCCTTTCCCAAGGTTCACATAGAATCCATACGAACTCAATCTCTTTCTCAAGATAATTGAGTTCTTGAATGAAGAACAAAAATCTTTCAAGTAAATCAAAGAGAGATGAAGAGAATAATAAGAATAAAAACAATTTAATCCATCAAATAGCAATAGAGATCTCTTTCCCAATGAAAAAAGTTAGTAATTCATAACTAAAATATTTACAAAGTAAGAAAGAAAATGGAGGAGAAGAAGAATGTGAATTGTTAATGAGTGGATATTTTATACGCTTTTTGACATCATTTTCATATAGTTTTTAGTATGTATTATTTAGTTTTTATTAAGTTTTTATAGGTTTTAGTATTAAATTCATATTTTTGGATTCTAATATGAGTTTTTGTATTTTTGTACAATTTAAGGTAATTTCTGGCTAAAATTGAGGAGCTAGAGCAAAAGTCTGATTCCGAGACAGAGAAAGCACTGCAGATGTCTGGATCTGACCTTCTTGCATTCGGAAGAGATTTTCTAGAGCTACAGAAGTCCAAATAGAGCGTTCTCCACGTCTATGGATAGCTGACTTCCAGAGCTTTCCAGCAATATATAATAGTTTATACTTTGCTACGAATTAGAAGGTCCAAAACTGGCGTTCAACTCCAGCTTCCGGTCCCCTTCTAGGTGTCCAGCGCCCAAAGAGCAAAGACCAATGTACAAACGCCCAAAGAGGACCCTCTAGCACATGGATCTCATCAAGGTTCAGCCCAAACACTCACTAAGTAGGCCCCAGAAGTGGATTTTAGTACTAAATAGACTGTTTTACACTTACTAGTCATTTGTTTAGTATTTAAAGTGTATTTTATATAATCATTCGAACAACATATCACCATTCAGCATTATTCACACTTTACATTGTGTTTTATCTTCAGTATGAGTTTCCAAACCTCTTAGTTTGAGGGGAGGAGCACTGCTGAGTCTAATAAATTAATAAAAGTATTACTGTTTCTTTTCGATCCGTGTTTGATTAATTCTAAGATGTATATTCGATCTTCATCGTGGTGAATAGGATGATCTGACAAATTAGCTCTGTTCATCACATTAAGACGAACGTGCCTGACAAACACCCGCGTCTACTTGGGTTCAGAATGCGCCTTTTACTAGACAAGGACGAACCAACAGCTATGTTTATACATATTTCAAACGGCTAATCCACGACGTCGTTGGGGACTTCTCAAGACATCAGTTCAGCCGATTTCCGGGGAGATTAGGGTCTCTGTGGTAGAGGCTAGAACCCAAGGTTCAGCATTCACTGATCTGGAAGATCTGACCTTGTCTGTGGCGTTTTGAGTAGGATCATTAAGGAGAATGAACTGTACGAGCTTCACCCTCAATCAGAATTGATTTGCACTAAACCTGGGGTTCAGATCTGTAGGAGTATTGGCAGCTGCTCAAACCAGTATCAATCACATATAGCGTGCCATTGAAGAAATCACTCACAAGCAAAGAGAGCAGTAATACCAGAGTTAATTTAGAAAGGCAAAGCAACTCGAATCCTTAACTTTATCTTTAAAGTATTAGCACCATATTATAATAAACCCATAGTCCTAACAAAATTCCGTATCCAACAAATCCTTCTAATCTGCCTGACTAAGACCTGCAAGATAACCATAGCTTGCTTCAAACCACAATCCTCGTGGGATCGATCCTGACTCGCTCAGGTATTACTTGGACGACCCAGTGCACTTGCTGGTACTGCTGTACGAAGGTATGGGGATTCGTTTGCACCAAGTTTTTGGCGTTGTTGCCAGGGATTGTTGAGTTTGGACAAACTGATGGATTGTCTTGCTCCCTAGATCAAGTATTGTCTTTGATATTTGCAAGAGTATAACTTTCTTTTTTTGGTTTGGGTCTTTTATTTTTATTTTCTTTTTATCTTATTTTTCAAAAAAAATTTTAAAACCTTTTTCAAAAGTATTTTTCTTTTCTTCGTTCAGTTTGTGTTGTTGTTGAGTTTTTTATTTTTATTTTCTTCTCCTTCAATTTATCAAAAAAAAAATCAAAATAAAATTTTTCAAAAATATTTTTCTTTTCTTTGTTCAATCCTTATTCTTGGTTTGACTCTTGTTTCAATTCTTTGTTTGGTGTTTGAGTATTTGTTGTTGGTCTTATTGCAATTTTCGATTTTTGGTATCTTTCTTTCAAAAAATTTTTAAAAATATTTTCTTTGTTTAATTCTTATGTCAAATCTTTAAGTTTGGTGTTTTCTTTTATTTTTCTTTCAATTTTTCAAAAATTTTATGTTTGATGTTAAAAAATTTTAAGTTTGGTGTTCTTTACATGTTCTTGTGTTCTTTGAGTTTTTGAATCTTGTTCTTCGGGTTCTTGTTAGTCTTCAAAGTGTTCTTGAGTTTTTTATGTGTTTTGATCTTAAAATTTTTAAGTTTGGTGTTCCTTAGTGTTTCCCTCTAAAAGTTTTCGAAAATTAGTAACATTAGATCTAAAAATTTTAAGTCTTGAGTCTCCCAACTGAGGCTGGACATCCAAGGCTTCAGAGAAGGAGATAATGAATCTCTTTATGATGCCTAGGAAAGGTTTAGAAGGATGTTAAGAAAATGTTCCACTGAAATGTTTTTAGAATGGGTACAATTAGACATCTTCTACTATGGACTTTTAGAGATGGCTAGAATGTCTTTAGACCACTCTGCTGGTGGCTCTATACACATGAGAAAGACCATAGGAGAAGCTCAAGAGCTTATTGAGACAGTTGCCACTAATCAGCATCTGTACTCATCTCCTGAGCCTTCTATAAAAGGAGAGGTTAAGGCAGTAGCTACTGAACCTAACCCTCCAGAGCAGGACGGCCCATTGACTCAACAACTGCAAGCCCTTGCCCAACAACTGCTGGAACTACAAGAGGCTCTGCGAGAAACTCATGCTTCTAACAGCAATATGGAAGCCCAGTTGAGTCAAACAAGGTAGCAGTTATCTAAGCAGATAACAGATGAATGCCAGGCCATTCAACTGAGGAGTGGAAAAATCTTAAGCACCCAACCTCAGTGCAATAAGAACGAGAAGCCCATAGAGGATAACCAGGTCTCTGCACATGATGACTCTCGGCGTTTAAACACCCAGAGAGGTATCCCTTTTGGCGTTGAATGCCAGGAAAGGGCAAAGATTGGATGTTCAAATGCCCAGAAAGGTATCCCTCTTGGCGTTGAGCGCCAGGAAAGGGTAGAGATTGGGCGTCCAAACGCCCAAGGGAACAGCAGCTTGGGCGTTGAATGCCCAAGCAACGGAGGTCAGTCACTCACTGATAACAACCCTCCTAAGCAAGGTAGTAACCTCCCTTCCAACTCACATGTCATTCAACCTTCATCAACCAAGGTTGATGAATACAAGGCTAAGATGCCATTTCCTCAGAGACTCTGTCAAGAGGAAAACGATAAACAAATTGCCCACTTTGCGGATTATCTCAGAACATTAGAGATAAAGATCTATTTTGCAGAGGCTCTTGAATAGATACCTTCTTATGCTAAGTTCATGAAGGACATTTTGAGTCATAAGTAGGATTAGAGGGAAGTAGAGACAGTAGCTCTTACTAACGAGTGCAATACAGCAGTCATTTAGAGGAATCTTCCTCAGAAACTGAAGAAACACCCTAACACTCTTCTCAGAGCCACAGAAGTGAATCAAAGAGAAGAGTGTCTGGCCCTCATTAGTACCAAGGAGTCCGAACCTCAGGAGCATACTACTGAGGGACTTAAGGCAATCATGGACCAGAAGGATCCTGAGAATGCCATTGAGCATGCTCCTACAGAGGGGAAGGAACCTCGAGTTGAATCTTCTCTGGGTGTGCAAGAGAACCCTATGACTCCCACAAAGCACGCCCTTGCAGAGGTGAAAGAGCCTCAAGAGCTACCTTTCCTTGGCGTGCAGAAAGAACTGGCAGATGAGCAGCTGGCTCATTTCCCAACAGCCCTTAAGGAGCTGCAAGTCAATATCTCTTCTATAGAGGTATTGGAAAAGAAGACTCCCTACATGGCCTATCTAAAAGGTATTCTTTTTGAAAAGAAGGACCTAAGGGGAGATGAAATAGAGATACTTACTAAAAAGTACAGTATCTTAATTTAGCATGAGCTGCCAAAGAAGATGCCAGATCCAGGGACCTTTCAGATCCTATGGACTACTGGAAAGATCATTTTTTTGACAAAGCCTTATATGATCTTTGCTTAAGTTTAAATATGATACATTCCACTGAGGCAGAGGTCGAGTCTAGAGAGACTGGGAAGGCATTGGATGCTAGTGACAAAGATCTCACTGGGCGTTCAATGCCCAACCTGACAGCAAGCCTGGCGCTGAACGCCAGTGAGGAAGCCCTCACTGGGCGTTCAACGCCCCTCCTGGCAGCAGCCAGGGAGCACTGGCTGGGCGTTCAACGCCAAATCACCCAGGCTTTCTGGCGTTAAACGCCAGTGAGAAACCCCTCAATGGGCGTTCAACGCCCAGCCAGACAGGCTTTCTGGCACTGAACACCAGTGAGGAACCCCTCATTGGGCGTTCAACGCCCACACACCCAAGGAAGCTGGTGTTGAACGCCAGCAAGGACATCCCTGCTAGGCTTTCAACGCCCAGAATGCTAGAGAAATTGGCATTTAACACCAGTAAGGGTGCACAGCCTGGGCGTTCAACGCCCAAAGAGCTATCAGAGCTGGCGTTGAACGCCAATAAAAGCACACTAACGAGGCGGAAAATTGCCGATTAAGAATTAATATAAGAATAGTGTTGCAAGTATAGTTCTTAACCGACGAAAATCCCGCTTTGTTAATTTAGAAAGCATTTGTCACAAATTTAGAATAAAAATACTAGGAGTAGAAATCCCAGGTCCTCTCCCAACGAGTTGACAGAAGAGTGTTATTTATTGATCAGAAGTTTTCCAAGAAATTTTAAGAGTTTGAAGAACAAAAAAATAAATGATTGCAAATTAGAGCATAAAAATTAGCGAGAGAATTTATATAATTAAAATAAAGGCCTTAACCGGGAGAAGATTAATTGGAATTTCTATCCTTGTTGGATTTTCCCAAGTGTAATAGTAAAAGGTTGTTGTTCTACTTAGTCATCCCTTACTGAATAAAGGAAAGTCAAGTAACTAACTAACCAACTCTATCCTTAAGTCCTAATCCTCTCCTAAGAAAGGATTAGAGTTAGAGACTAGAGAGCCAGCCAACAACTTCCAATTAAAATTATCACTTAAGTATTCCAACTCAAGGGTCTCCTTTTAATCAACTCCCAAGTCAAGTTGGAAGTCTACTCCATTGACATGAATACAACGTTCACATGTATATAAAGGGAATAAGAAGAAGACATGATAAATTAAATAATAACTGGAAATTAATTAAAGGTAAAAATAGTTCTTTGCATTAATAAATTCCAAAATCATAAACATACGTATCTGAATAGGGTTAATGAGTAATCAAAAGAGTAAAGGAATAAGAAAATAAACTAGAATAATGGAAACTTCAACGGGGGTACTAATTCTTCTCAATAGCCAAATCAAAAGCATAAACTCTAAAACTATCAATATGAAGAAAACCTAGAGGAAGTAGTATTCTCTCTCTAAGATTCAAGACTAAAAGCTAAAACTACGTAATCTGAATGTGTGTTGAGTCTCTGCTTGTCCCCTGGCTCTAGTATGTGTTTCTGGGCCGAAAACTAGGTCCAAACTCAGCCCAAAATTGCCCCAGCGTATTCTGCATTTTCTGCATATGGCGCACATCACGCGTACGCGTCAGGTACGCGCACGCGTCGCCATGCAATCTCGCTTTCACGCGTACGCGTCAGGTACGCACACGCATCGCTGTGAAAATCTCCAGATCACGCGCACGCGTGAGCCATGCGTGCGCGTCGATGCTCGCTGGTTGTCTCCTTTATTTCTTGTGTTCCTTCCATTTTTGCAAGCTTCCTCTCCATCCTCTAAGCCATTCCTGCCCTATAAAGCCTGAAAACACTAAACACACAGATCACGGCATCGAATGGTATAAAGGGGGATTAAAATACACAATTTAAAGGCTTAGGAAGCAAAATTTCAACCATAGAATAAAATTGGGAAGGAATTGTAAAATCATGCAAATAGTATGAATAAGTGTGCAAGGACTTGATAAAAACCACTCAATTGAGCACAAGATAAACCATAAAATAGTGGTTTATCAATCTCTCTACACTTAAACATTAGCATGTCCTCATGCTAAGCTCAAGGAGATAGAAAGAATGAATGGGGGAAAGTAAGACTCATGAAATGCAACCTATATATGAATACAACTATATGTTGAGATGATTCTGTCTACTTATTTAAAAGTAAATAAGTTCTCCAAGACAAACATAAATCAAATTCCACTAATTCAAATCATACAATAAAAGACAAGTAAACTTGTAAGAAGATAGCTCAAAAAAGCAGGGAACCTAGAATCAAGCATTGAACCCTCACTGGTAGTGTATATGTGCTCTAATTTCTCAAGTGTCTAGGGTTGATCACTCTATTCTTCTCTAGTCATGCTTTCTAAAACTTTGTTCTTCATCTAACTAATCAACAAATGTTTAGTATACCAATGCAAACATCATGAGGTCTTTTCAAGGTTGTAATGGGGCTAAGGTAACGGTGAGGACATATGTATAGCCAAGTGAGCTATAACATGAATCTTTGACTAACCTAAGTTCTCACCTAACATACATACACTCTATATAACTCTAAAATCATGCCTAGCTACCCATAATCCCACTTTTGCATCACATACTCATGTATCAAATTTTTCTTTAATTTCACCACATATGCATTGATCTTTTATTAAACTTAACATTGGGGTAATTTTATCCCCTATTTATTTATTTATTTATTTATTTATGTTGTGAAATAACTTCTTTTTTTTTCTCTTTCTATTTTTTTCTTTTTTTTTAAGGTAAAAATACTGAACATGAAGGCAAACATAACATTTCAATGCACATGGTTTTTCTGATTTCACATGAGTAGGCACCCAAATTTCCAATATTTAATTTAAAGTAAAAACATAACACATTCCTTATTAACCCAGGTTTCTCACAGTTCCCACACTTAGTTAACACACTATCTTAAGCTAACCAAAGATTCAAATCAGGTAATTACTTGTTTTTCGCTTAAGGCTAGTGAAGTGGTAATATAAAGAATAAATGGGGATTAAAAGGCTCAAAGTGGCAAACAAAGGTAATTGAAACGGTAGGCTATTTGGGATAAGTGAGCTAAAAATAAATGATGGCCTCAATCATATGTATGCATGCAAATACACTAAGCAATGGACATATAGAATGGAACAAAGCAAAGATTGCAATCATAGAGAAGAAAACACACAAGAATAAAAATCATGGTTAAATAATGTAACCATATGATTAAGCTCAAAACTCACGGGTTGTGTGTTCTTAGCTATAAACCTTGTTCCAAATACAATCCTCAAATAAGTTTAACACAAATTTTCAATTTAAATTTGTGAAATACTATAAAAAGGGTCTTGAAAAGAAACTCATTACTTTAACCAAGCAAAACATACATGCAAAAAATTATTATCATGCAATCTATCCTATCTAATAAAAGAAAAGCTAAATTGTTGGTGTTAAGAGAGAGAAATTACCTCCGAAAGTCAGGTACTGACCTCCCCACACTTAAGGCTTGGCACGGTCCTCCGTGCCATCAGTAAGGAGCAAGGTAGGGCTGGAAGCATCGCCTCCGCTGTCTGGTTCGCCATGGCTCCCTGTGCTACTGGATGAAGGAGAGTCCGGGGTGTCCTTCTGTTCTGGAGGTGGGTGTGTACCAACTATGAGTTCTTTCAGGTAGTTGTATCGGCGCTTGTTACGGCGCTCCATTCACTCCATTCGCCGGTCTTGCCGATCGAACCTCTTAAGGATCTGAAGAAACATCTGATGGGTGGATGGTGCTTGTGGTGTGGATGAAGGTGGAGTATCCAAAGAAGGGCCTGTAGGCCAGCTCGCAGAGGGAGCTGGTAGTCGGATGTACTTCCCATTCAGGACATACTGGTCGACCCTAGGGATCATGACCTTCGTGTCTCCTGTCCGATATGACACACCTACTGCAGAGACTAAATCTGAAATCAAGGCGGGGAAAGGCAGGTTACCCGTAATCTGTACATGTCCCATTGCTTGCCAGATGTGTCAGGGCAGGTTGAGAGGTTGCTCTGTCAGGATGCACCAGAGAAGAACAGCCATGTCTGCTGTGAAGGTTAACTCGTGAGTGCTTGGGAAGAGATAGTGGGACATAATCTGAGCCCACACGCGAGCCTCCAAGGTGAGTGATTGGGCTGAGATGCTCTTGGGTTTTAACAGGTACTGCCCATAGATCCAGGTGCTGCCAGGTTAGGCTATAACTCCAAGGACGCTACCCCAATCAAACTGAAACATCTGGCACTTATGAGAGGCTTCTTGATATGCTTCCAATCCCTCTTGACTAGGTGGAAGATCCAGTACTCACTGTATGGCACTCTCGGAGACAGGGACTTGCTTCTGACGAACATAGACAGTCTGCAGGGTAAGAGAGTAGAAGTTGGAGTAGAATTCGACTACCCATGATAAGTTAGCCTCCCGCGGCTGCCTCCTCAAAAATCCCCACTGTCTCCTCTCTATGCGGGGCTCCACAAAATCAACAAATTGTGTTGGGACAATGAGTAGATGCTCATTGTTGTAGTTCCGCTCAGCTAGGATGGGGAACATCTGTTCGCAATAACGGTTAGTAAACCGTATGGAGTCCCGTACGGGAAAGGCTTTCTCTGATTCATCAACTTTAATAATTCTCTTTACCTGCTTTGTTGGCGGCTTGACACTGGTAGATGGAAGCGCCTTAGCTGGAGCTCTCTTGGTTCCTCTCCTTGCTGGTGTCTTATCAGTGGATTTCTCTTTTCCTTTCTTGGTACCCATGTCTAAAGAAGGAAGAAAAGGAAGAGTATTAAATATAGATAACTAAAACCAAAAGGTGGAAAATTCCAAGTGATAATGAATGCCGAAGAAAAAGGAATAGCTTAAATACATGGTAGCTACAACATGTAGGTAAGATAGCAATTAAGATCAAGAAGGCAATTCATAACAATGAGGTGCAGGAGTGTTTATGGCATGCAGAAATACGAGTTAAAAGCATAGCTCAAGCATCAAGTATTAAATGTGCAAAATTAAAGAGCACTTGTAATGATGACAATTGTGAATGATAATCCCAAATACATGTGGATTGCAAGTGTTGTGAAAAAGAGGTATTCAAGTAAAAGAGTAGAAAAATAGGATTCAAAATACCATAAGAGCTTTTTCACAAACACTTGGTGTGCAAGTCAAAATAGGAATGAAAATAATATAATCCAAATGTATGTGAGAGCCAAACTAAGATGTCAATTATCAAATTACTCCACATAATATCCACAAGCTTTATTATAGTAAGGTAAGACCTAAATAAAACTCCAATACCAACATAAGAATGCATGAGAAAAGAAAGAAAAAGAAACCATAAATAACTAAGCATAAAAGAAAATTTTAGAAGAAAGAAAAAATAAGTAAATGCAATAATGAAAGAGTATAAGGGAGGAAGAAAAGAAACCTGATAGTGTAGATGAAGAAGGGGAGAAGAAAGTAAGAAAGAATAAGGAAGAAGAGAGTAAGAAGAAAGAAGAAATAAGTAGGATTGAAAAGAATTAGGATTGAGGGAGAGATAATTTGAAATCAGGCACTAAGGTGGTTTAATTGTGCGTCGCATGCGACGTGTATGCGTGCATCACACGTACGCGTGGGTCTCGCAGATTGAATAGTGACGCGTAAGCGTCGGGCACACCTATGCGTGCCTTTGATTATGTGAATCGCGCGAGGGCATTAATGCATACGCACAACTCTCTGTTCGCTCTGGGCATGTGGCAAAAATGGCATGCGATGCGTGCGCGTCAGGCACTCACACGCGTGGATGGCCAGTTTGGGAAACTGACGGGCACGTATCAGGGATGCGTATGCGTGATGGGGATTGTGCTCCCTGCACGGTTCCATCACCAAACCAGCACAACTCTCGGGCCAAACACCTATTTACACCGATTTATTGGGTCACGCGTACGCGTGAGGGACGCGTATGCGTAGGCTTGTTTGTGCATAGGGCACACCACCAGCACCACTCCTGCCCAACTCTCTGTTCAGTTCCTGGGTATTGTGTATTCACACATGATGCGTACGCGTCAGCGACGCTTGCGTGTCGCACACCCCTTTTTTTATGCAGAATGCAGAATGCAAAAATTACGAAGAGTACTGTGAAAAACTAAATAAAATAAAACTTGGAAAGAAAAAGGAACGATCATACCATGGTGGGTTGTCTCCCACCTAGCACTTTGCTTTTTACGTCCTTAAGTTGGACGGTCCACAAGCTCAGTCTTCTGTTGTTGGTGGATCTTCCAAGAGGAAGATCTCTAGCTCCTTGGTGTTCTTTATCTTCTCACCATGATACAGCTTTAAGCGATGTCCATTGACCTTGATGAATTTAGGGCTTGAAGGATGACTCAAGTGAAAGACTCCGTATGGCTCTGCCTTTTCTACTCTATAGGGGCCTTCCCACCTTGATCTCAGCTTGCCTGGCATGAGCCTCATCCTTGAATTATAGAGGAGAACCAGCTCCCCCCAGGTTTGAACTCTCTTCTCTTGATATGCTTGTCATGCACAGCCTTCACCTTCTCTTTGTATAGTCTGGAGTTGTCATATGCTTTGAGTCGAAGGATCTCCAGTTCTGCCAGTTGCAGCTTCCTTTCAGCACCAGCCTTCTCAAATCCCATGTTCCATTCCCTCACTGCCCAGAAAGCCTTGTGTTCCACCTCCACTGGGAGGTGACAAGCCTTTCCGTATACTAAGCGGAAGGGACTCATTCCTATGGGTGTCTTGTATGCTGTCAAATAAGCCCAAAGCGCATCAATAAGTCTGGTGCTCCAGTCCTTCCTATGAGGCTTGGCTATCTTCTCCAAAATGCGCTTTATCTCCCTGTTAGATACTTCTGCTTGCCCATTGGTCTGAGGGTGGTAAGCTGTTGCTACCTTGTACACAATGGCATCTTTCTTCAGTAGAGCGGTCAATCTCCTATTACAAAAATGGGTGCTGATGAGCGGATAATTTATAAGCTTTTTGGCATTATTGTTAGGTAATTTTTAGTATGTTTTAGTTACTTTTTATTATATTTTTATTAATTTTTATGCAAAAATCATATTTCTGGACTTTACTATGCGTTTGTGTATTTTTCTGTAATTTCAGATTTTTTCTGGCTAAAATTGAGGGATCTGAGCAAAAGTCTGATTTAGAGGCTGAGAAAGGACTGCAGATGCTGTTGGATTCTGACCTTCCTGCACTCGAAGTGGATTTTCTGGTGCTACAGAAGCCCAATTGGCACGCTCTCAATTGCGTTGGAAAGTCGACATCTTGGGCTTTCCAGCAATATATAATAGTCCATACTTTGCTCGAGATTTGATGGCTCAAACTGGCGTTCAACGCCAGCCAGAGACTCTTTTCTAGCGTAAAACGCCGGAACTGGCACCAGAACTGGAGTTAAATGCCCAAACTGGCATCCAAGCTGGTGTTTAACTCTAGAAAAGGCCTATGCACGTGTAAAGCTCAATGCTCAGCCCAAGCACACACCAAGTGGCTCCTGAAAGTGGATTTCTGCACTTTCTGCACTTAGTTACTCAATTTCTGTAATCCTTAGTAACTAGTTTAGTATAAATCCTAGTCTTTCTTATTGTATTCAGCCCTTTATCATCTTTTATCAACTTCATGCTTGGCTGGCCTCACGGCCATGCCTAGGCTATTTTCTCTTATGTATTTTCCAACAGTAGAGTTTCTACACCTCATAGATTAAGGTGCGGAGCTCTGCTGTTCTTCATGAATTAATGCAAGTACTATTGTTTCTCTTTCAATTCACGCTTACTTCTTCTCCAAGATATACTCTCGTACTTAATTCAGTTAAGTTAGAATGAAGGGGTGACCCGTGACAATCCCCCACTATCTTCGTTACTCGCTTAGCCAAGATCCGCGTGCCTGACAACCACAAGCGGTCTACATGATGTTCAATGTAGTCATTGGACGACAGCCGGAGTATAATCTCTCGGGTCTCTAATCCACAGATTTGACTTGCCTCTCCTGACAACAGAGCATTTGAATCCGTGGGATTAGAACCTTCGTGGTAGAGGCTAGAACTAATTGGCAGCATTCCTGAGATCCGGAAAGTCACAACCTTGTCTGTGGTATTCCGAGTAGGATCTGGGACGGGATGACTGTGACGAGCTTCAAACTCACGAATGTTGGGTGTAGTGACAGTGTGCAAAAGGATAGAAAGATCCTATTCCAACACAAGTGAGAACCAATAGATGATTAGCCGTACGGTAGCTGTGCCTGGTATTTTTCATCTGAGACGAGAGATTCGACAGTTGATTAGCCGTACAGAAACCGTACCTGGACCGTTTTCACTGAGAGGACGGATAGTAGCCATTGACAACGGTGATCCACCAACTTACAGCTTGCCATGGAAGGGAGCATGCATGATTGGATGAAGACAATAGGAAAGCAGAGGTTCAGAAGCAACAAAGCATCTCCAAACACTTATCTGAAATTCCCACCAATGAATTACATAAGTATCTTCATTTTAATTTACGTTTTATTTATCTTTCAATTATCAAAACTCATAACCAATTGAATCCGCCTGACTTACATTTATAGGATAACCATAGCTTGCTTCAAGCCGGCAATCTCCGTGGGATCGACCCTTACTCGCGTAAGGTTTTATTACTTGGACGACCCAGTGCACTTGCTGGTTAGTTGTACCGAAGTTGTGAAAAGTGTGTTCACAATTCCGTGCACCAAGTTTTTGGCGCCTTGCCGGGGATTGTTCGAGTTTGGACAACTGACGGTTCATCTTTTTGCTTAGCTTGGGTAATTTTATTTTATGTTTAAGCTTTTTATTTTTATTTTCGAAAAAAAAATATCTTTTCCTTATTCTTCTCATAATTTTCGAAATTTTGAGTTGACTTGGTCAAAAATTTTTAAAATTTAGTTGTTTCTTGTTAGTCAAGTCAAAATTACAATTTAAAAACTTTATCTTTTTTAATCTTTTTCAAAATCAATTCTTTTCCATTTTTTATGATTTTCGAATTTCATTCTTAAAATTTTTCAAAATCTTTTTCATTTTTCTCTTAATGTTTTCGAAAATTTTAAAACTAATTTTTCAAAATCTTTTTCTTAATTGTATTTCATATTTTCGAAAATCCTTGCTAACAATTAATGTTTTGATTCAAAAATTTCAAGTTTGTTACTTTCTTGTTAAGAAAGGTTCAATCTTTAAATTCTAGAATCATATCTTTTAGTTTCTTGTTAGTCAAGTCATCAACTTTAATTTTAAAAATCAAATCTTTTTAAATTCTTTTCAATTATTTTCAAAATAAAGATCAATCATATCTTTTTAAATTTTTAATTTCAAAATCTTTTTCTAACTTCCTATCTTTTCAAAACTTACTTTCAAATCTTTTTCAACTAATTACTTGATTTGTTTGTTTTAATTTTAAAAATTTACTATTTCTTATCTTTTTCAAAACCACCTAACTACTTTTTCACTTCTCATTTTCGAAAACAACTAACAACTTTTTCAAAAATTTTTTTAATTAACTAATTGTTTTAAATTCTAATTTTATTTTATTTCTTTTAATATTTTCAAAACTAACTTAATTAATTAAATAAAAATAAAAATATTTTTCTTTTTCCTCTTCTTAAAATTCGAATACTCTCTCTCTCATCTCTTTTTATTTATTTATTTAATCACTAACACTTCTCTTCTACTCATAATTCGAACCCTCTCTCTTCTCTCTGTTCAAATTACTCATCTCCTCTCTCTTCTCATTCTTCTATTCTTCTACTCACATAAAGGAATCTCTATACTGTGACATAGAGGATTCCCATTCTCTCTTTATTTTCTTCATTTTCATATGAGCAGGAACAAGGATAAGAACATTCTTGTTGAAGCTGATCCTGAACCTGAAAGGACTTTGAAGAGGAAGCTAAGAGAAACTAAAGCACAACACTCCAGAGAGGACCTTACAGAAAATTTCAAAAAAGAAGCAGACATGGCAGCCGAATCCAACAACAATGCTAGAGATGCAAGGAAGATGCTTGGTGACTTTATTGCACCAACTTCCAACTTCTATGGAAGAAGCATCTCAATTCCTGCAATTAGAGCAAACAACTTTGAGCTTAAGCCTCAATTAGTTTCTCTAATGCAGCAGAATTGCAAGTTTCATGGACTTTCATTGGAAGATCCTCATCAGTTCTTAGCTGAATTCTTGCAAATCTATGACACTGTTAAGACCAATGGGGTTGATCCCGAGGTCTACAGACTTATGCTTTTCCCCTTTGCTGTAAGAGACAGAGCTAGGATATAGTTAGACTCACAACCTAGAGAAAGCCTGAACTCTTGGGAAAAGTTGGTCAATGCTTTCTTGGCCAAATTCTTTCCACCTCAAAAGATGATCAAGCTTAAAGTGGAAGTCCAAACCTTCAGACAGAAAGAAGGTGAATCCCTCTATGAAGCTTGGGAAAGATACAAGCAATTGATCAGAAAGTGTCCTTCTGACATGCTTTCAGAATGTATATTCTATGATGGTCTGTTTGAATTATCCAAGATGTCATTGGACCACTCTGCTGGTGGGTCTCTTCATTTGAAGAAAACACCTGCAGAAGCCCAGGAACTCATTGAAATGGTTGCAAATAACCAGTTCATGTATACTTCTGAAAGAAATCCTGTGAATAATGGGATGACTCAGAAGAAAGGAGTTCTTGAGATTGATACTCTAATGCCATATTGGCTCAGAATAAAATATTAACTCAGCAAGTCAATATGATTTCTCAGAATCTGACTGGAATGCAAGCTGCATCCGGCAGTACTAAAGAAGCCTCCTCTAAAGGAGAAGCTTATAACCCTGAGAATCTTGCAATGGAAGAGGAGAATTACATGGGAGAATCCCATGGAAACACCTATAATCCTTCATGGAGAAATCATCCAAATTTCTCATGGAAGGATCAATAGAAGCCTCAACAAGGCTTTAATAATAATAATGGTGGGAGAAATAGGTTTGGCAATAGCAAGCCTTTTCCATCATCTTCTCAGCAACATACAGAGAATTCTAAGCAGAGCCTCTCTGACTTAGCAACCATAGTCTCTGATCGATCTAAGACCACTACCAGTTTCATGACTAAAACAAGGTCCTCCATCAGAAATTTGGAGGCACAAGTGGGTCAGCTGTATAAAAGAGTTACTGAAATCCCTCCTAGTACTCTCCCAAGCAATACAGAAGAGAATCCAAAGAGAGAGTGCAAGGCCATCAATATATCCAAAGTGGCCGAACATATAGAGGAGGAAAAGGCAATGATTTCCAGTGAGGAAGACCTCAATGGACGTCCACTGACCACTAAGGAGTTTCCTAATGAGGAACCAAAGGAATCTGAGGCTCATACAGAGACAATAAAGATTCCACTGAACTTACTGTTGCCATTCATGAGCTCTGATGAGTATTTTTCCTCTGAAGAGGATGAAGAAATTGTTGAAGAGCAAGTTGCTCGGTATCTAGGAGAAGTCATGAAGACAAATGCCAAGTTATTTGGTAATGAGACTTGGGAGGATGAACCTCCAATGCTCATCAATGAACTGAATGCTTTGGTTCAGCAGAAATTACCTCAGAAGAAATCGGATCCCGGAAGGTTCTTAATTCCTTGCACCATAGGCACCATGACCTTTGAGAAGGCTCTGTGTGACCTTGGTTTAAGTATTAACCTCATACTACTCTCTGTAATGGAGAAACTGGGGATCTTTGAGGTACAAGCTGCAAGAATCTCACTAGAGATAGCAGACAAATCAATGAAACAGGCTTATGGACTTGTAGAGGATGTCTTAGTGAAGGTTGAAGGCCTTTACATCCATGCTGGCTTCATAATCCTAGACACTGAGAAGGATGAGGATGAATGCATCATCCTTCGAAGGCCTTTCCTAGCCACAGCAAGAGCTGTGATTGATGTGGACAGAGGAGAGTTAGTCCTGCAACTGAATGAGGACTACCTTGTGTTTAAGGCTCAAGGATCTTCCTCTGTAACCATGGAGAGGAAGCATGAAAAGCTTCTCTCAATACAGAGTAAAGCAGAGCCCCCACACTCAACTTCTAAGTTTGGTGTTGGGAGGCCACTATTAAGCTCTGAGTCTTTGTGAAGCTCTCTGAGAGCTCACTGTCAAGCTATTGACATTAAAGAAGCGCTTATTGGGAGGCAACCCAATGTTATTTAATTATATTTATTTTTTATAGACATTTGTTTTCCATTGCCATGTTATGTTTTCTTTAGGTTGATGATCATGTGGAGTCACAAAAACAGCTGCAGAATTAAAGCGGAATAAAAAATAGCATAAAAAATAGCACACCCTGGAGGACAGGCTTACTGGCATTTAAACGCCAGTAAGGATAGCAGAATGGGCATTTAATGCCCAGTCTGGCAGCATTCTAGGAGTTAAACGCCAGAATTGGCAGACAGACTGGTGTTTAACGCCAGAAAAGGGTGTCTGGCTGGCGTTAAACGCCAGAAAAGGGCATCAACCTGGCGTTTAACGCCAGGAAAGGCAGCAGACTGGCATTTAAACGCCAGAAAGGGCTGTCCAAGGGTGTTTAAATGCCAGAAAGGTGCAGGGACTAGAATTCCTTGACACCTCAGGATCTGTGAACCCCACAGGATCCACACTACCCCAACTTACTCTCTCTCCTTTTCACACCTTTCCATAACACTCTTCCCCAAAATAATCTCCACCAATCACCTCCATTTCTCCTCCAAAACCATCATACAACCCTCCTTCATTTTCACACATCATAACCACCAAAAAAACCCCTTGGCCGAATCATTCACACACCTCCATCTCCTCCATCTCTTCTTCCTCTAATCCTTTCTTTCTTCTTTTAGTCGAGGACGAGCAAACCTTTTAAGTTTGGTGTGAAAAAAAGCTCTGTTTTTTATTTTTCCATAATCATTAATGGCACCTAAGGCCGGAGAAACCTCTAGGAAGAGGAAAGGAAAGTGATGAGCGGATAATTTATACGCTTTTTGACATTGTTTTTAGTATGTTTTTAGTAGGATCTAGTTACTTTTAGGGATGTTTTTAATAGATTTTGTGTTAAATTCACATTTCTGGACTTTACTATGAGTTTGTGTGTTTTTCTGTGATTTCAGGTATTTTCTGGCTGAAATTGAGGGACTTGAGCAGAAATCAGATTCAGAGGTTGAAAAAGGACTGCTGATGCTGTTGGATTCTGACCTTCCTGCACTCAAAGTGGATTTTCTGGAGCTACAGAACTCGAAATGGCGCGCTTCCAATTGCATTGGAAAGTAGACATCCAGGGCTTTCCAGAAATATATAATAGTTCATACTTTGGCCAAGAATAGAGGACGTAAACTGGCGTTCAACGCCAGCCTTCTGCCCAAATCTGGCGTCCAGCGCCAGAAAAGGATCCAAAACCAGAGTTGAACGCCCAAACTGGCACAGAAACTGGCGTTCAACTCCACAAATGGCCTCTGCACGTGCTACACTTAAGCTCAGCCCAAACACACACCAAGTGGGCCCCAGAAGTGGATTTATGCATCAATTACTTACTCATGTAAACCCTAGTAGCTAGTTTATTATAAATAGGACCTCTTACTATTGTATTAGGCATCTTTTGATCATCTTAGGATCTTAGGATCATCTTTGAACGCATTGTTCTTAGATCACGTTTTAAGGGGGCTGGCCATCTCGGCCATGCCTGGACCTTCACTTATGTATTTTCATACGGTAGAGTTTCTACACTCCATAGATTAAGGTGTGGAGCTCTGCTGTTCCTCAAAGATTAATGCAAAGTACTACTGTTTTCTATTCAATTCTTCTTTTTTCTCTTCTAAGATATCCATTCGCACCCAAGAACGTTATGAAGGTGATGATTATGTGTGACGCTCATCA
>NC_029788.2:88306864-88308181 GCF_000816755.2 Arachis ipaensis | reverse complement strand
AGTGCACTTGCTGGTTAGTTGTATCGAAGTTGTGACAAATTATGAATGTGTAATCACGATTACGCGTACCAAGTTGCTCACGTGCCAGGATTTAATTTTCTTTTTATTTTCTTTTCAAAAATTTTTCAAAAAAATCTTTCAAAATTTTATCATCTGTTTTCGAAAAAAAAAAATAATAATAAAAATGTTTTCAAAAATTTTATTCAAGATTTTTAAGAATGAATTCTAGTGTTTCATGAAGCATGTGAAGCCTGGCTGGCTGTAAAGCCATGTCTAAATTCTTTTGGACTAAGGCTTCCAAACCATCAGAGGCAAGTTACATACTTGAAAAATGATGAGCAACAATTTATTATCAAGAGCAATATACTCTGGTGTTACATGCTGAAGCTTGGCTGGCCATTGGCCATGTCTAGTGTTTTGGACTGGAGCTTTCTTTGAAAGCTTGGCTGGCTAGTGAGCCATGTCTAATTCCTGGACTGAAGCTTTAGACTAAGAATGCAAGATTCCTGGAATTCATATTAAAAATTTTGGAATCCTTATTTTTTTTTTTAATTAATTTTTCGAAAAAATCCAAAAAAAATTTAGAAAATCATAAAAATCAAAAAAATATTTTGTGTTTCTTGTTTGAGTCTTGAGTCATATCATAAGTTTGGTGTCACTTGCATATGCATCTAGCATTTTTCGAAAATATCATGCATTCATAGTGTTCTTCATGATCTTCAAGTTGTTCTTGGTAAGTCTTCTTGTTTGATCTTGATGATTTTTTTGTTTTGTCTCTTTTCATGTTTATCATATGCATTCTTGAATTCTTAGTGCGTAAGCATTAAAGAATTCTAAGTTTGGTGTCTTGCATGTTTTCTTTGCATTAAAAATTTTTCAAAATTATGTCTATGATGTTCATCTTGACATTCAATGTGTTCTTGGTGTTCATCTTGACATTCATAGCATTCTTGCATGCATTCATTGTTTTGATCTAAAAATTTCATGCATTGCATAATTTTCATGTTTTTCATAAAAATTTCAAAAATCAAAAAAATATCTTTCCCTTTTTCTCTCATCAAATTCGAAAATTTGAGTTGACTTTTTCAAAAATTTTTAAAATCAAGTTGTTTCTTATGAGTCAAATCAAATTTTCAATTTGAAAATCTTATCTTTTTCAAAATCTGTTTTAAAAATCAAATCTTTTTCAAAATTCTTAGTTATTTTCGAAAATTCCAAAAATATTTTTCAAAAATCTTTTTCTTATTTTTATATAAAATTTTCGAAAATAACATAATCAATTAAAGCGTTGATTCAAAAATTTGAAGTTTGTTACTT
>NC_029788.2:88264966-88306668 GCF_000816755.2 Arachis ipaensis | reverse complement strand
GGATCCACTCAGGATCTGTGGACCCCACAGGATCCCCACCTACCTCCACTCACTTCTTCTCACCACTCTCTTTCACACAACTCCATAAACACTCTTCCCTAAAAAGCCCTTCACCAATCACCTCAATCTCTCTTCCCCACTAAACCTTCACCACTCACATCCATCCACTCTTCCCCATAAACCTACCTCATAAACTCCACCTACCTTCAAAATTCAAAACCAATTTCCCACCCAAACCCACCCATATGGCCGAACTTTAACCCCCCCTCCATTCCCTATATAAAGACCTCCTTTCGTCACCAAATTCACACAACACACCCCTCTACACTCTCCTTAGCCGAAACCACATCTCCCTCTCCCTCTCCATATTCTACTATTCTTTTGTTTATTGCTCGAGGGCGAGCAATATTCTAAGTTTGGTGTGGTAAAAGCATAGCTTTTTTGTTTTTCCGTTACCATTGATGGCACCTAAACCTCTAAAAGAGGGGAAGGGAAGCATACTTACTCATGTAAACCCTAGTAGCTAGTTTGACCTCTTACTATTGTATTAGGCATCTTTTGATCATCTTAGGATCTTAGGATCATCTTTGAACGCATTGTTCTTAGATCACATTTTAAGGGGGCTGGCCATCTCGGCCATGCCTGGACCTTCACTTATGTATTTTCATACGGTAGAGTTTCTACACTCCATAGATTAAGGTGTGGAGCTCTGCTGTTCCTCAAAGATTAATGCAAAGTACTACTGTTTTCTATTCAATTCTTCTTATTTCTCTTCTAAGATATCCATTCGCACCCAAGAACATTATGAAGGTGATGATTATGTGTGACACTCATCACCATCTCCCCTATGAACGCGTGCCTGACAAACACTTCTGTTCTACATGAATTGAGCTAGAATGAGTATCTCTTAGATCTCCTAACCAGAATCTTCGTGGCGTAAGCTAGAATGATGGCAGCATTCAAGAGAATCCGGAAAGTCTAAACCTTGTCTGTGGTATTCCGAGTAGGAGTCCTACCAATGATTTACATAAGTATCTCTATCCCTATCTTATTATACAATATTCGAAAACACCATTATCACTTTATATCTGCCTGACTGAGATTTACAAGGTGACCATAGCTTGCTTCATACCAACAATCTCCGTGGGATTCGACCCTTACTCACGTAAGGTATTACTTGGACGACCCAGTGCACTTGCTGGTTAGTTGTATCGAAGTTGTGACAATTATGAATTAAGATCAGAGCACCAAGCTTTGGAGCCATTACCAGGATTTGTTCGAGCCTGGAGATCACAATTTCGTGCACCAGAAAGGCAGTTGCTTCCAACTCCGAGTCATGAGAAATGGAGAGATTCATCTCAAAAGTCCATCACTAGAAAGAGGATGGAGCAAACAAGAGAGCCCACTCATGGACCTCAACAAGAGCATGAGGAAGTCCCTCATCAAGAAATCCCTGAGATGCCTTAAGGGATGCATTTCACTCCACACAACTATTGGGAGTAACTCAACACCTCTTTATGAGAATTGAGTTCCAACATGAGCAACTAAGAGTGGAGCACCAAGAAGCCACCATCACTAAGGTGGACCTATTCTTTAATCTCCTTGTTAAGTTTCTTTTCTGTTTTCGGTTTTTATGCTTTATGTTTTGACTATGTTTGTGTCTTCATTACATGATCATTAGTGTTTAGTGTCTATGTCTTAAAGCTATGAATGTTCCATGAATCTTTCACCTTTCTTAAATGAAAAATGTTTTCTGAAAAAGAAAAAGAAGTACATGAATTTCGAATTCTATCTTGAAAATAGTTTAATTATTTTGATGTGGTGGCAATACTTTTTGTTTTCTGAATGAATGCTTGAACAGTGCATATTTTTTATAGTGAAGATTATGAATGTTAAAATTGTTGGCTCTTGAAAGAATAATGAAAAAAGAGAAATGTTATTGATAATATGAAAAATCATAAAATTGATTCTTGAAGTAAGAAAAAGCAGTGAAAAACACAAAGCTTGCGAAAAAAATGGCAAAATATAATAAAAAAGAAAGAAAAAGAAAAAGCAAGCAGAAAAAGCCAATAGCTCTTTAAACCAAAAGGCAAGAGCAAAAAGCCAATAACCCTTTAAACTAAAAGGCAAGGGAAAAAAGGATCCAAGGCTTTGAGCATTAATGGATAGGAGGGCCCAAAGGAATAAAATCCTGGCCTAAGTGGCTAAATCAAGCTGTCCCTAACCATGTGCTTGTGTCATGAAGGTCCAAGTGAAAAGCTTGAGACTGAGTGGTTAAAGTCGTGATCCAAAGCAAAAAGAGTGTGCTTAAGAACTCTGGGCACCTCTAACTAGGGACTCTAGCAAAGCTAAGTCGCAATCTGAAAATGTTCACCTAGTTAGGTGTCCGTGGCATTTATGTATCCGGTGGTAATATTGGAAAACAAGATGCTTAGGGTCACGGCCAAGACTCATAAAGTAGTTGTGTTCAAGAATCAACATACTAAACTAGGAGAATCAATAACACTATCTGAATTCTAAGTTCCTATGGATGTCAATCATTCTGAACTTCAAAGGATAAAGTGAGATGCCAAAACTATTCAGAAGCAAAAAGCTACTAGTCCCGCTCATCTAATTAGAACTAAGCTTCATTGATATTTTGAAATTTGTTGTATATTCTCTTTTTTTTATCCTATTTTGTTTTTGGTTGCTTGGGGACAAGCAACAATTTAAGTTTGGTGGTGTGATGAGCGGATAATTTATACGCTTTTTGGCATTGTTTTTAGGTAGTTTTTAGTATGTTTTAGTTACTTTTTATTATATTCTTATTAGTTTTTATGCAAAAATCATATTTCTGGACTCTGCTATGATTTTGTGTATTTTTCTGTAATTTCAGGTATTTTTTGGCTAAAATTGAGGGATCTGAGCAAAAGTCTGATTCAGAGGCTGAGAAAGGACTACAGATGCTGTTGGATTCTGACCCTCCTGCATTCGAAGTGGATTTCTGGAGCAATAGAAGCCCAATTGGCACGTTATTAATTGCGTTGGAAAGTAGACATTTTGGGCTTTCCAGAAATATATAATAGTCCATGCTTTGCCCCAGATTTGATGGCCCAAACTGGCATTCAACACCATCCAGAGACCCTTTTCTGGCGTAAAACGCCAGAACTGGCACCAGAACTGGAGTTAAACGCCCAAACTGGCATCCAAGCTGGCGTTTAACTCTAGAAAAGGTGTATGCACGTGTAAAGCTCAATGCTCATCCCAAGCACACACCAAGTGGGCCTCGGAAGTGGATTTCTACACTCTCTGCACTTAGTTACTCAGTTTATGAAATCCTTAGTAACTAGTTTAGTATAAATACTAGTCTTTCCTATTGTATTCAGCCCTTTATCATCTTTTATCAACTTCATGCTTGGCTGGCCTCATGGCCATGCCTAGGCTATTTTCTCTTATGTATTTTCCAACGGTGGAGTTTCTACACCTCATAGATTAAGGTGCGGAGCTCTGCTGTTCTTCATGAATTAATGCAAGTACTATTGTTTCTCTTTCAATTCACGCTTACTTATTCTCCAAGATATACTCTCGTACTTAATTCAGTTAAGTCAGAATGAAGGGGTGACCCGTGACAATCACCCACTATCTTCGTTACTCGCTTAGCCAAGATCCGCGTGCCTGACAACCACAAGCGGTCTACATCATGTTCAACGTAGTCATTGGACGATAGCCGGAGTATAATCTCTTGGGTCTCTGATCCACAGATTTGACTTGCCTCTCCTAACAACAGAGCATTCGAATATGTGAGATTAGAACCTTCGTGGTAGAGGCTAGAACCAATTGGCAGCATTCTTGAGATCTGGAAAGTCTAAACCTTGTCTGTGGTATTCCGAGTAGGATCTAGGACAGGATGACTGTGACGAGCTTCAAACTCACGAATATTGGGCACAGTGACAGTGTGCAAAAGGATAGAGAGATCCTATTGTGACACAAGTGAGAACCAACAGATGATTAGCCGTGCGGAAGCTGTGTGATGAGCGGATATTTTATACGCTTTTTGGGATTAATTTCATGTAGTTTTTAGTATGTTTTAGTTAGTTTTTAGTATATTTTTATTAGTTTCTAGGCAAAATTTATATTTCTGGACTTTACTATGAGTTTGTGTATTTTTCTATAATTTCAGGTATTTTCTGGCTGAAATTGAGAGAGCTGAGCAAAAATCTGATTCAGGCTGAAAAAGAACTGCTGATGCTGTTGGATTCTGACCTTTCTGCACTCGGAATGGATATTTTGGAGCTACAGAAGTCCAATTGGCGCGCTCTCAATTGCGTTGGAAAGTAGACATCCAGGACTTTCCAGCAATATATAATAGTCCATACTTTGCTCAAGGATAGACGACGTAAACTAACGTTCAACGCCAATTCCATGTTGCATTCTGGCGTTAAACGCCAGAAACAGGTTACAAGTTGGAGTTAAACGCCAGAAACAAGTTACAACCTGGCGTTTAACTCTAGAAACAGCCTAGGCACGTGTAAAGCTCAAGTCTCAGTCCCAGCATACACCAAGTGGGCCCCAGAAGTGGATTTCTGCACTATCTATCTTAGTTCACTCATTTTCTGTAAACCTAGGTTACTAGTTTAGTATTTAAACAACTTTTAGAGATTTATTTTGTACCTCATGACATTTTAGATCTGAACTTTGTACTCTTTGACGGCATGAGTCTCTAAACTCCATTGTTGGGGGTGAGGAGCTCTGCTATGTCTTGATGAATTAATGCAATTATTTCTGTTTTCTATTCAAACACGCTTGTTTCTATCTAAGATGTTCATTCGCACTTCAATATGATGGATGTGATGATCCGTGACCCTCATCACCATTCTCAACCTATGAACGCGTGCCTGACAACCACCTCCGTTCTACCTTCAATTGAATGAGTATCTCTTGGATTCCTTAATCAGAATCTTCGTGGTATAAGCTAGAATCCATTGGCAGCATTCTTGAGAATCCGAAAAGTCTGAACCTTGTCTGTGGTATTCCGAGTAGGATTCAGGGATTGAATGACTGTGACGAGCTTAAAACTCGCGAGTGTTGGGCGTAGTGACAGACGCAAAAAGGATCAATGGATCCTATTCCAGCATGAGTGGGAACCGACAGATGATTAGCCGTGCGGTGACAGAGCATGTGGACCATTTTCACTGAGAGGACGGATGATAGCCATTGACTACGGTGATCCACCAACACACAGCTTACCATAGGAGGAACCTTGCGTGCGTGAAGAAGAAGACAGGGAAAAAGCAGAGATTCAGATGACAAAGCATCTCCAAAACTCTAACATATTCTCCATTACTGCATAACAAGTATTATTTAATCCATGCTCTCTTGTTCATTTGCAAGTCAACTGATAATTATAATTAATATCCTGACTAAGAGTTGCAAGATAACCATAGCTTGCTTCAAACCAACAATCTCCGTGGGATCGACCCTTACTCATGTAAGGTATTACTTGGACGACCCAGTGCATTTGCTGGTTAGTGGTACTAGTTGTGAAAAGTGTGATTCACAATTCGTGCACCAAGTTTTTGGCGCCGTTGCCGGGGATTGTTCGAGTTTGGACAACTGACGGTTTATTTTGTTGCTTAGATTAGGAAAAAATTATCTTTTTAGTTTAGAGTCACTAAAATTGCGTCTTCTATTATTGTTTTTGGTTGAAATTTTCTTTTTAATCCTTATTTTCTCTTTTTAAATTTTTCAAAAATTTTTATAAACTAATAATTGAGTTTTTCTGTTTGAGTTTAGTTTCTTATTTTAAGTTTAGTGTCAATTGCATGTTTTTATTTTCTTTTAAATTTTCGAATTTGTGTTCATTGTTCTTTCTTAATCTTCACGTTGTTCTTGCTATTTTTCTTGCTTGATCTTTAGTTTTTCCTGTTCTGTGTATTTTCTTATTTTTCTTGTGCTTTTTCAAAATATCAGTTTTCAAAAAAAAATTTATTTATTAAATACCTTATTAAAACACGTTAAATTTATAGCTCAATTGGCTAGAGCGTTGTGCTTATGTTCTTGGTAATTGGCTATCTCCCTTTTAAAATCTCTTTTTCAAAAATAATTTTTCTTTGATTAAATCTTGTGCCAAACTTTAAGTTTGGTGTTTTCTTGTTAATTTTTCTTTAGTTTTCAAAAATTTTATTTTGGTTTTCTAAAAATTTTATGTTTGGTGTTCTATCTTCATGTTCTTGTTATTCTTGTGAGTCTTCAAAGTGTTCTTGAGTCTTCCTTGTGTTTTGATCTTAAAATTTTTAAGTTTGGTGTTCCTTGGTGTTTTTCCTCCAAAATTTTCGAAAATAAGGAGCATTAGATCTAAAAATTTTAAGTTGTGTGTCTTTTATGTGTTTTTCTCTTTCATCATAAAATTCAAAAAAAAAATATCTTTTCTAACTATTTTTAAGCAAATATTTCGAAATTTTTCATAAAAATTCAGATTTCAATTTCAAAATTTTATCTTATCATATCTTATTTGTCAAGTCTTTAAAAATCATATCTTTTTCAAAAATATCCTAACCACTGTCTCTCTCCTCATTTTTTCAAAAATCCTCATAAAATATTTTCAATTTTTTTATTTTTATTGTAGTTTTTATTTTATTTTATTTTATTATATCGAATTTTTTTAAATATAATAAAATAAATAAAATAAATCCACATCATCTCCCTTTCTCCATCATGGACCTAAGTGGAAATGAACAGTCCAAAAGGACTCTGGGGTAATATGTTAACCCCACTACTACTTCATATAGGAGTAGTATCTGTATACCCTCCATCGGAGTCAGTAGCTTTGAGTTGAATCCTCAGCTCATTATCATGGTGCAGCAAAGTTGCCAGTATTCCGGTCTTCCACAGGAAGAACCTACAGAGTTTCTGGCACAGTTTTTACAAATTGCTGACACAGTACATGATAAGGAAGTAGATCAGGATGTCTACAGACTATTACTGTTTCCATTTGCTGTAAAAGACCAAGCTATGAGGTGGTTAAATAACCAACCTAAGGCTAGCATAAGGACATGGAAACAGCTATCAGAAAAATTCCTGAATCAATATTTCCCTCCAAAACGGATGACACAGCTAAGGCTGAACATCCAAGGCTTTGAACAAGGAGATAATGAATCTCTTTATGATGCCTGGGAGAGATACAGAGAGATGCTAAGAAAATGCCCCTCTGAAATATTTTCAGAGTGGGTGCAGTTAGACATCTTCTATTATGGGCTTACAGAGAAAGCTCAGATTTCTCTAGACCACTCAACTGGTGGATCTATACACATGAGAAAGACAATTGAAGAAGCTCAAGAGCTCATTGATACAGTTGCCAGAAATCAGCATCTGTACCTAAGTAGCGAATCTTCCATGAAAGAAGAGACTAAAACAATAACTGCTGAACTCAGTCCTGCAGAACAAATTACTGAATTCAATCAGCAATTAGATTTTCTAACAAAATAGCTGGCCGAATTCAAGGAGATACTACAAGACACAAGAATGGCTAATATAAATATGGAAGTACAGTTGAAGCAAACAGAACAGCAGTTATCAAAATAAATAACAGAAGAGTGCCAAGTAGTTTAATTAAGAAGTGGGAAAACATTAAATACCTCACTTTAAAGCAGCAGGAAGCCAAGAAATGAACAAACTGCTACCCAAAATCCCTCTGAGGACAGTAAGAGCCCAGAGAGGAATGATTCTGGCGCTCAAACGCCAGAAAAGGGTAGAGAGCTGGCACTAAACGCCCAACCCATGCTCAGTTCTAGCATTCAAATGCCATAAACAGGCAAAGAGTTGGCGTTAAATGCCCAAGGAAAGCTCAGTTCTGGCGTTCAAACGCCAGAAACAGGTAAGGAGTTGGCGTCCAACGCCAATCCAGCTTCCACCCCTGGCATTCAAACGCCAGTGAGGGATTAGACACACACAAGTGCTGATAACAACCCCTCTAAAAAGGCTTCTCCAACCACCTCTGTAGGAAATAAACCTGCAGCAACCAAGGTTGAAGAATACAAAGCCAAAATGCCTTATCCTCAAAAACTCCGCCAAGAGGAGCAGGATAGGTAATTTTCTCACTTTTCAGACTATCTCAAGACTCTTGAAATAAAGATTCCGTTTGCAGAGGCACTTGAGCAAATACCATCTTATGCCAAGTTCATGAAAGAGATCTTGAGTCATAAGAAGGATTGGAGAGAAACTGAAAGAGTTCTCCTCACTGAAGAATGTAGTGCAGTCATTCTGAAAAGCTTCCCAGAAAAGCTTAAAGATCCCGAGAGCTTTATGATACCATGCATATTAGAGGGTGATTGCACCAAGACAACTTTATGTGATCTTGGGGCAAGCATCAACCTAATACCTGCATCCACTATCAAAAAGCTTGGTTTAACTGAAGAAGTCAAACCAACCCAGATATATCTCCAACTTGCTGATGGCTCCATTAAATACCCATCAGGCATGATTGAAGACATGATTGTCAGGGTTGGGCCATTCGCCTTTCCCACTGACTTTGTAGTGCTGTAAATGGAAGAGCACAAGAGTGCTACTCTCATTCTAGGAAGACCTTTCCTAGCAACGGGACAAACTCTCATTGATGTCCAAAAGGGGAAAGTAACCTTGAGAGTCAATGAGGATGAGTTCAAGTTGAATGCTGTCAAAGCCATGCAGCATCCAGACACACCAAAAGATTGCATGAAAGTTGATCTTGTTGACTCTTTGGTAGAGGAGATCAACATGGCTGAGAGTCTCGAATCAGAGCTAGAAGACATCTTTAAAGATGCTCAGCCTGATTTGGAGGATTCAGAGGAACTAAAAGAGCCTCTGGAAATTCCTCAGGAAGAGGAAAAATCTCCAAAACCCGAGCTCAAACCATTACCACCATCCCTGAAATATGCATTTCTGGGAGAAGGTGACACTTTTCCGGTGATCATAAGCTCTGCTTTAAATCCACAGGAAGAGGTAGCACTAATTCAAGTGCTAAGGATACACAAGACAGTTCTTGGGTGGTCCATAAGTGACCTTAAGGGCATAAGCCCAGCTAGATGCATGCACAAGATCCTATTGGAGGATGATGCTAAGCCAGTGGTTCAACCACAGAGGCGACTAAATCCAGCCATGAAGGAAGTGGTGCAGAAAGAGGTCACCAAGTTACTGGAGACTGGGATTATCTATCCTATTTCTGATAGCCCCTGGGTGAACCTTGTCTAAGTTGTCCCCAAAAAGGGAGGCATGGCAGTGGTTCATAATGAAAAAAATGAACTAGTTCCTACAAGAACAGTTACAGGGTGGCGCATATGTATTGACTACAGAAGGCTCAATACAGCCACCAGAAATGATCATTTTCCTTTACCATTCATAGACCAGATGCTAGAAAGACTAGCAGGTCATGATTATTACTGCTTTTTGGATGGCTATTCAGGCTACAACCAAATTGCAGTAGATCCCCAAGATCAAGAGAAAACAACATTCACATGTCCATCTGGAGTATTTGACTACAGAAGGGTGCCATTTGGGCTGTGTAATGCACCTGCAACTTTTCAGAGATGCATGCTCTCTATTTTCTCTGATATGGTGGAAAAATTTCTGGAAGTCTTCATGAATGACTTCTCAGTATATGGAGACTCATTCGGCTCCTGTCTTGATCACCTGACACTGGTTCTGAAAAGATGCCAAGAGACTAACCTGGTTTTAAACTGGAAAAATTTCACTTTATGGTGACTGAAGGGATTGTCTTTGGGCACAAGATTTTGAAAAAAGGAATAGAGGTGGATCAAGCTAAGGTAGAGGTAATTGAAAAATTACCACCACCTGCCAATGTTAAGGCAATCAGAAGCTTTCTGGGGCATGCAGGATTCTATAGGAGGTTTATAAAGGATTTTTCAAAAATTGCAAAACCTCTAAGCAACCTGCTAGCTACTGACACGCCATTTGTGTTTGACACAGAGTGTCTACAGGCGTTTGAAACTCTGAAAGCTAAGCTGGTCACAACACCAGTTATTTCTGTACCAGACTGGACATTACCATTCGAACTAATGTGTGATGCCAGTGACCATGCCATTGGTGCAGTATTGGGGCAGAGGCATGACAAGCTTCTGCATGTCATTTATTATGCTAGCCGTGTTTTAAATGATGCCCAAAAAAATTACACCACCACAGAAAAAGAATTACTTGCAGTGGTTTATGCCATTGACAAGTTTAGATCATACTTAGTAGGATCAAAAGTGATTGTGTACACTGACCATGCTGCTCTTAAATATCTACTTACAAAGCAGGATTCAAAACCTAGGCTCATAAGATGGGTGTTGCTTCTGCAAGAGTTTGATATAGAAATAAGAGACAGAAAAGGGACAGAGAACCCAGTGGCTGATCATCTGTCTCGGATAGAACCAGTAGAAGGGGCGTCCTTTCCCTCTATTGAGATCTCTGAAACCTTTTCGGATGAGTATTTGTTCGCCATTCAGGAAACACCATGGTTTGCAGACATTGCAAACTATAAAGCTGCAAGGTTCATACCCAAGGAGTACAGTAGGCAACAAAAGAAAAAATTAATCACTGATGCAAAGTACTACTTGTGGGATGAACGCTATCTCTTTAAGAGATGTGCAGACGGAATAATCCGTAGGTGTGTGCCTAGAGAAGAAGCACAGAAGATCTTATGGCCTTGCCATGGGTCACAATATGGAGGTCATTTCGGAGGTGAGCGAACAGCCACCAAGGTCCTCCAATGTGGCTTCTACTGGCCTACACTCTATAGAGATTCCCGAGAGTTTGTACGTAACTGTGACAGTTGCCAGAGAGCTGGTAATCTGCCTCATGGTTACGCCATGCCTCAACAAGGAATCTTGGAGATTGAGTTGTTTGATGTATGGGGTATTGACTTCATCGGGCCTTTCCTACCATCATACTCAAACACTTATATTCTGGTGGCAGTCGACTTTGGAGGTTGCGCACCCTCTTCAACATCAATTTCAAGATTAACAGAAGAAGGTTCAATAACTCTAGATTCCCATGGACATTCTGCATCTCCTAAATCTTCAACCATTTTTTCCTCTTCAATTATTTCGGCTTTCTCCACTTGTTCCAATACAAAATTCCACTCCTTGTTCTCCACCAGAGTTTCTAACTTCTCTTTTATACTCCGCTCTTCATTTGATTCTCTACATGTGACCATGGGAGTGCTTTGAGTGTCTAAGCGTTGGGAGACTAAATTAGTTACTACCCCTTAGAGAATAGTATAAAGCTCCATTTGCTCTTGGAGAATTGAAATGAGAGTGTCATCCATTGGGGTTTGGGATGGATAGGAGGGTTCATTATTTGGGAGAAAGGATTCATAATAGGGAAGTGGTTCATCTTGGTAATGGTATGGAGGTGGTGGTTCTTCGGAGTTTTTATGTTGGAATTATGGTGGCTCTAAGTATAGTTCATATGGCTCATATGGTTGTTAGTATGGTGGATATAGATTAGGGTCATATGGAGGTATTTCGTAGTATGGGGCTTGTGAGTATGGTGGTTGAGAGCTATGTTGAGGATAGGGCTCATAGGCATATACTGGTTATGGTTGATAACCATAAGGAGGTCCACAATATCCATTGGATTGATATGTACCTTGGGATGGCTCATGTTCATAGTACATTGAAGGAGGTTGTTGCCATGAAGGTTGTCTATAAGCTTGAGGTTCCTCCCAACGTTGATTGTCCCATCCTTAATGCATAGCCTCATTGAAATTTCCATTCCCTACAACATAGTTAGAACCAAAGTCATAGCCAAAATGGTGAGAATTTATAATAGCACGAAAAAAATCAAAGCAAAAGCTAATAAGAAATAAAGAAAACAAACTCCTACAACTAGCAAAAACTAACAAAAAAGCAAAAGGCAAACATATTTACAAAATTAACATATATATAATAACCAATAACAAGCACACATTTACAATTCCCCAACAACGGCGCCAAAAACTTGATAGAGGGAAATCGTCGGTTTAGAATTTTCACAAAAATAATCTCGTCGAAGTATAGATCCAAACCAACAATCAACCCTCAATCAAAGTTTAATTTGTTTATCACTTAAGTAAAACCAATAAAAATTGAGAGTATTTAAACCTCGGGCCATCTCTCAAGGAATTGTAGGGAAGTGTGCATATTATTGGTTATGAGATATTTTTAGGGTTTTGATATGATGAACAAGAAAGTAAAGCTACAACTAAGAAAGGTCTTAACAAGGGTGGAGAATTAGAATGCCTATCCTCATTATCATCATCAATTAGGATGGTAAATGTTTATTGCCCTCACTTAGTTAACCATACAATTTACTTGAGTTCACAAGTCCTAGTCAACTTCTAGTGAAAGACTAGATTTAATGATGTTCAAGATAACTAGCATTATTCACTTACCAATTCACATTAGAATTTGACAACTCAAGAGTCTCCAAGTTACCAACCCAAGGCAAGAGTACAAAAATCTACTCTAAAATCCAACCAAGCATTTTATCAAACACTTGGAAGGCATAAAATGAAAGCATAGTAAATAGCAAGAATTAATAAAATCTATGACTACCAAATTCAAGATAAAAATAGTAGCAACTCAAATAGACATCAATTAACATAAGAACATCAAATTGCATTAATAGAAAATCCAATTCCAACAATAGTGCATGAACATAAAAGTGACATAAAAGGGAAACCAACAATGTAAACTAAGAGAATCAAGACAAGTAAATAAGGAATTACAATGAAAACTAAATTAAGACAAGAAATAAAACCTAAACCTAAGAGGAATTAAATCTAATCTACCTAAATTCTAAAGAGAAGAGAGAGAGCTACTCTCTCTAGATATGACCTAAAGCATGTTCTAAACTAAACCTAATTGCTCTCCCCTTTCATCCTTCTTGAATTTGGCCTCTAATATCTTCAGAAATGAGTTGGATTGGGCTTTAGCAGGTCCAGAAATCTCCCCAAGCGTATTTTTTTTAATGAGGCACGTAATCACATTCGTGCGTACGCATGGTTGTAGAAAAATGCAAGTGTGCGTACGTATCAAAGCTTGAGCATACGCATAGATGTAAAAACTGCAGTTGTGCATACGCATGAATGCTTGTGCATATGCTTGGCTGTAAAACACTCCAAACTTCATTTCTTCATGAATTCTTCACTTTTGCATGCTTTCTCCTCATTTCTTCAATCCATACTTGCCTTGGAAAGCTAAAATCACTTCATTAAACACATCAAGGGATGAAATTAAAGTGAATTAAAATTAGCAAATTTAGGACCTAAAAAGCATGCTTTTACTCTTAAGCACATTTAAGGAAGAATTTATAAAACCGTGCTATTTTAGTGAATAAATATAGGAAAATGTGGTAAAATCCACCCAATTAAAGTAATTAAATACCATGAAATATGAATTTATCAGCGGAAGAAAGAACATGCAGCAGCCGATTCACCCACTAACTAAAGGTGGCAATCCGTATAATCGCCGTACCCCCTTGCTCATCTTTGAATGCACCGAGGACGCTGCAAACCTTTAAGTGTGGGGAGGTCGTCCGATCCATCGACAATCTTGGGTGAAAAATTCTAATCCTAAACACTTTCACATTTTATTTTTTCTTAATTTGTATATATTTTAGAGCTTCAATTGCATTTTTCTTTGTTTATTGCATTTCCTTTCATATAAATAATAAGCTTAGTCAAAATAATGAAAATTTTCAAGACCATTCCTATATAAGGCATTGACATCCCAAATTGATTTGAGTTAAAATATTTTGCATTGAAACTTGCTTTAATTATATACTGTGGAACATAGTTTTTGAGTTAAGAAAACACAATCATGTGAGTTTTGAGCCTAATTATGTGGTTACATCATATTAACCACTATTTTCATTCTTTTGTGCGTTATTCTCTTTCTATGATTGTAATCTTTGATTTGTTTGATTCTTTATGTCCATTATTCTGTGTAGGAATGCATTTATATGATTGAGGTCTTTATTTCAAATAGCTCACTTACCCAAATAGCCTTACCCTTTTATCCATCTTTGTTAACCAAATTTCAGCCTATTATAATCTCCTTTTGTTCTTAATTTTAGCACATCAATACCCCTAAGCGAAAAATAAGAAATGTCCTTAATTTGGATCTTTAACTTAGGCTAGTGAGAGAGTGTGTCATTCAAGTGTGGGAAAATTTGGGAAACATTAGTTGAGGTAAAAGTGTATTTTGGATTTTCATTAAAGATTTTAGGAATTGGGTACATACTCATGCATTGAATGTTGAACCATATGCATTAGTCTCTCTTGTATATATTATGCTATAAAAAAAAGAAGTGAAAAAAAAGAAGAAAAAAAGCAATAAGAAGGGGACAAAATGGCCGAAAGAAAAGTAATAAAAATAATGCATATGGGATGTGAATTAAAAAGAATGCATGAGTGTGTGAAAAAGTGAAGAATGAGTAGTTAGGTTTGTATTTGAATTGTATATGCCGTTATATGTGTTAGGTGAGAGTTTAAGTTAATCAAGGATTCTAATTTCAAGCTCACTTAACCATATGCATCCTTACCTTGACCCTAGCCCCATTACAACCCATGAAAAGTCCTCATGATATTTGTATGCATTGATGAGCGGATAATTTATACGCTTTTTGACATTATTTTTAGTATGTTCTAAGTATGATTTAGTTAGTTTTTAGTATATTTTTATTAGTTTTTAAATAAAAATCACATTTCTGGACTTTACTATGAGTTTGTGTGTTTTTCTGTGATTTCAGGTATTTTCTGGCTGAAATTGAGGGACTTGAGCAAAGAATCTGATTCAGAGGCTGAAGAAGGACTGCAGATGTTGTTGGATTCTGACCTCCCTGCACTCAAAGTGGATTTTCTGGAGCTACAAAAACCCAATTGGCGAGCTCTAAATTGCGTTGGAAAGTAGACATCCAGGGCTTTTCAGTAATATATAATAGTCCATACTTTGAACGAGTTTTGATGACGTAAACTGGCATTCAAACACCAACTCCCTGCCCTATTCTAGAGTTAAACGCCAGAAACAGGTTGCAAACCAGAGTTAAACGCCAGAAACAGGCTACAAACTGGCGTTTAACTCCAAAAAGAGTCTTTACACATGAAAGCTCAATGCTCAGCCCAAGCACACACCAAGTGGGTCCGGAAGAGGATTTCTGCATCATTTACTTATCTCTATAAACCCTAGTAACTAGTTTAGTATAAATAGGACTTTTTACTATTGTATTCATATCTTCGGATCATCCTTTGCATAGTTTGAGGTGGAGAGATCACGTTTAGGGGGCTGGCCATTTGGCCATGCCTGGACCTTCATCACTTATGTATTTTTCAACGGTAGAGTTTCTACACCCCATAGATTAAGGTGTAGAGCTCTGCTGCTCCTCATGAATTAATGCAAAGTACTATTGTTTTCTTATTCAATTCAAGCTTATTCCTATTCTAATATATTCGCTTGCACTTCAATATGATGAATATGATGATCCGTGACACTCATCACTATTCTCAACCTATGAACGCGTACCTGACAACCACTTCCGTTCTACCTTGGATTGAGCATTTATCTCTTAGCCTCCATTACGAAAGATCGGAGTCTTCGTGGTATAAGATAGAATTATTAGCAGCATTCTTGAGATCCGAAAAGTCTAAATCTTGTCTGTGGTATTTCGAGTAGGATCTAGGATGGGATGACCGTGACGAGCTTCAAACTCGCGAGTGTTGGGCGTGTGACAGACGCAAAAGGATCAATGGATCCTATTCCAACATGATCGAGAACCGACAGATGATTAGCCGTGCGGTGACAGCGCATTTGGACCATTTTCACTGAGAGGACAGGAAGTAGCCATTGACAACGGTTATGCCTAGCATACAGCTTGCCTTGGAAAGGAGTATGAAGGATTGAATGAAGGCAGTAGAGCATCCAACAGTACTAAAGAAGCATCTTCTGAAGAAGAAGCTTATGATCCTGAGAACCCTGCAATGGCAGAGGTGAATTACATGGGAAAACCCTATGGAAACACCTATAACCCTTCATGGAGAAATCTTCCAAATCTCTCGTGGAATGATCAACAGAAATCTCAACAAGGCTTCAACAATAATGGTGGAAAAAATAGGTTTAGCAATAGCAAGCCTTTTCCATCATCTTTTTAGCAACAGACAGAGAATTCTGAACAGAGCCATTCTGGCCTGGCAGCTATAGTCTCTGATCTATCCAAGACCACACTAAGTTTCATGAATGAAACAACGTCCTCCCTTAGAAATTTGGAGGCACAGGTGGGTCAGCTAAGTAAGAAGATTACAGAAACTCCTCCCAGTACTCTCCCAAGTAATACAGAAGAAAATCCCAAGAGAGAGTGCAAGGCCATAACCATGACCAACATGGCCGAACCTAGAGAGAGTGAAGAAGACGTGAGTCCCAGTGAGAAAAGCCTCATGAGACGTCCTCTGGACAGAAAGGAGTTTCCCTTTGAAGAACCAAAGGAATCTGAGGCTCATACAGAGACCATAGAGATTCCTTTGAACTTCCTTCTGCCATTCATGAGCTCTGATAAATATTCTTCCTCTGAAGAGGATGAAGACACCACTGAAGAGCAAGTTGCTAAGTATCTAGGAGCAATCATGAAGCTGAATGCTAAGTTATTTGGTATTGAGACTTGGGAGGATGAACCCCCCTTGTTCACCAATGAACTGAATGCATTAATGAGGCTGACATTACCTCAGAAAAAACCGGATACTGGAAAATTCTTCATACCTTGTACCATAGGCACCATGACCTTTGAAAAGGCTCTGTGTGACCTTGGGTCAGGGATAAACCTCATGCCACTCTCTGTAATGGAGAAACTGGGAATCTTTGAGGTACAAGCTGCAAGAATCTCACTAGAGATGGCAGACAAATCAATGAAACAGGCTTATGGACAGGTAGAGGATGTGTTAGTAAAGGTCAAAGGCCTTTACATCCCTGCTGATTTCATAATTGTAGACACTAAAAAGGATAAGGATGAATCCATCATCCTTGGAAGACCCTTCCTAGCCACAGCAAAGGCTGTGATTGATGTTGACAGAGGAGAGTTGGTCCTTCAGTTGAATGAGGACTACCTTGTATTTAAGACTCAAGGTTCTCCTTCTGTAACCATGGAGAGGAAGCATGAGAAGCTTCTCTCAGAACAGAGTCAAACAAAAACCCACATTCAAACTCTAAGTTTGGTGTTGAGAGGCTCCAACATTGCTCTGAATTTCTGTGAGACTCCATGAGAGCTCGCTGTCAAGCTATTGACATTAAAGAAGCACTTGTTGGGAGGCAACCCAATGTTATTTAATTATATCTATTTATTTTCCATTGCTATTTTATGTTTTCTTTAGGTTGATGATCATGTGAAGCCACAAAAATAGCTGAAAAATCAAAAACAGAATGAAAAAGAGCATTAAAAATAGCTCACCCTAGAGGAAGAGCTTACTGCCGTTTAAACGCCAGTAAGAAGCATCAAGTTGGCGTTAAACGCCAGAAACAAGCACCAGACTGGCGTTTAACGCCAGAACAGAGCATGGAATTGGAGTTTAACGCCAAGAATGGGAGAAAAGCTGGCGTTAAATGACAGAAACAACTAAATGGAGCAAGAATGCTAAGTCCTTGACCCCTCTGGATCTGTGGACCCCACAGGATCCCCACCTACCCCACCTCTTTTTCTCTCCTCTTCACACCTTTTCATAACACTCTTCCCCAAATACCCTTCACCAATCACCTCCTTACCTCTTCCCTAAATACCCTTCACCACTCACATCCATCAACTCTTCCCCAAAAACCCCACCTGCCTCCAAATTCAAATCCATTTACCTCCCAAACCCAACCCTAATACACGAAACCTCACCCTCCCCCTATATAAACCCCTTAACACTACTCCATTTTCACACATCACAAACACTACTTCTCCCCCTTGGCCGAATACACTCTCTCACTCCATCTCCTCCATTTTCTTCTTCTTCTACTACTTTCTTTCTTCTTTTGCTCGAGGGCGAGCAAACCTTTTAAGCTTGGTGTGGTAAAAGCATTGCTTTTTGTTTTTCAATAACCATCAATGGCACCTAAGGCCAGAGAAACCTCAAGAAAGAGGAAAGGGAAGGCAATTGCTTCCACCTCTGAGTCATGGGAGATGGAGAGATTCATCTCAAAGGCCCATCAAGACAACTTCTATGAAATTGTGGCCAAGAAAAAAGGTGATCCCTGAGGTCCCTTTTAAGCTCAAAAAGAGAGAGTATCCGGAGATCCGACAAGAGATTAGATGAAGAGGATGGAAAGTTCTCTGTAATCCTATTCAACAAGTCAGAATCTTAATGGTTCAAGAGTTCTATGCAAATGCATGGATCACTAGGAACCATGATCAAAGTATGAACCCAAACCCAAAGAATTGGCTTACAATAGTTCGGGGAAAATACTTAGATTTCAGTCTGGAAAATGTAAGGTTGGCATTCAACTTGCCAATGATGCAAGAAAACGCACGCCCCTACACTAGAGGGGTCAACTTTGATCAAAAGTTGGACCAAGTCTTCATGGACATATGTGTGGAAGGAGCTCAATGGAAAGTTGACTCAAGAGGCAAGCCGGTTCAATTGAGAAGACCGGACCTTAAGCCTGTAGCTAGAGGATGGTTGGAGTTCATCCAACGTTCAATCATTCCCACTAGCAACCGGTCTGAAATTACTATAGACCGGGCCATCATGATCCATAGTATCATGATTGCGGAGGAAGTGGAAGTTCATGAGATTGTACCTCAAGAACTCTACAAGGTGGCTGACAAGTCATCCATTTTGGCAAGGTTAGCCTTTCCTCACCTCATTTGCCACCTCTGCAATTTGGCTGGAATTGACATAGAGGGAGATATCTTCATTGATGAAGATAAGCCCATCACTAAGAAAAGGATAGATCAAACAAGAGAGCCCACTCATGGACCTCAACAAGAGCATGAGGAAATTTCTCATCATGAAATCCCTAAGATGCCTCAAGGGATGCACTTTCCTCCACAAAACTCTTGGGAGCAAATTAACACCTCCCTAGGAGAATTAAGTTCCAACATGGGACAACTAAGGATGGAGCACCAAGAGCACTCTATCATTCTCCATGAAATTAGAGAAGATCAAAGAGCTATGAGGGAGGAGCAACAAAGGCAAGGAAGAGACATAGAGGAGCTCAAGAACACCATTGGTTCTTCAAGAGGAAGCAGGCGCCACCCCCACTAAGGTGGACCCATTCCTTAATCTCCTTGTCTATTTATTTTTCTATTCTCGATGCTTTATATTTATGTTTGTGTCTTATTACATGATCATTAGCGTCTAGTGTCTATGCCTTAAAGCTATGAATGTCCTATGAATCCATCACCTTTCTTAAATGAAAAATGTTCTAAAAATAAAAGAACAAGAAGTACATGGATTTTGAATTCATCTTTGAAATTAGCTTAATTATTTTGATATGGTGGCAATACTTTTTGTTTTTTTGAATGAATGCATGAACAGTGCATATTTTTGAATTTGTCGTTTATGAATGTTAAATATGTTGGCTCTTGAAAGAATAAGGAAAAAGGAGAAATGTTATTGATAATCTGAAAAATCATAAAATTGATTCTTGAAGCAAGAAAAAGTAGTGAATACAAAAGCTTGCAAAAAAATGGCAAAAAAAAAGAGAGAAAGAAAAAAAAGAAAAAGCAAGCAGAAAAATCCAAAAGCCCTTTAAACCAAAAGGCAAGGGTAAAAAGGATCCAAGGCTTTGAGCATTAGTGGATAGGAGGGCCTAAAGGAATAAAATCGTGGCCTAAGCGGCAAAACCAAGCTGTTCCTAACCATATGCTTGTGGCGTGAAGGTGTCAAGTGAAAAGCTTGAGACTGAGCGATTAAAGTCGAGATCCAAAGCAAAAAAAGTGTGCTTAAGAACCCTGGACACCTCTAATTGGGGACTCTAGCAAAGCTGAGTCACAATCTAAAAAGGTTCACCCAGTTATGTGTCTGTAGCATGTATGTATCTGGTGGTAATACTGGAAAACAGAGTGCTTAGGGCCACGGCCAAGACTCATAAAGTAGCTGTGTTTAAGAATCAACATACTGAACTAGGAGAATCAATAATACTATCTAAATTCTAAGTACCTATAGATGCCAATCATTCTAAACTTCAAAGGATGAAGTGAGATACCAAAACTATTCAGAGGCAAAAAGCTACTAGTCCCGCTCATCTGATTGGAGCTAAGTTTCATTGATGGTTTGGAATTTATAGTATATTCTCTTCTTTTTATCCTAATTGATTTTCAGTTGCTTGGGGACAAGCAACAATTTAAGTTTGGTGTTGTGATGAGCGGATAATTTATACGCTTTTTGACATTGTTTTTAGTATGTTCTTAGTATGATTTAGTTAGTTTTTAGTATATTTTTATTAGTTTTTAAATAAAAATCACATTTCTGGACTTTACTATGAGTTTGTGTGTTGCATTGGAAATTAGACATCCAGAGCTTTCCAGAAATATATAATAGTACATACTTTACACGAGTTTTGACAACACAAACTGGCAATCAAACGCCAACTCCCTGCCCTATTCTAGAGTTAAACGCCAAAAACAGGCTACAAATTGGCGTTTAACTCCAAAAAGAGTCTCTACACATGAAAGCTCAATGCTCAGCCGAGGCAAACACCAAGTGGGCCCGGAAGAGGATTTCTGCATCATTTACTTATCTCTGTAAACCCTAGTAACTGGTTTAGTATAAATAGGACTTTTTACTATTGTATTCATATCTTAGGATCATCCTTTGCATAGTTTGAGGTGGAGAGATCACGTTTAGGGGGCTAGCCATTCGGCCATGCCTGGACCTTCATCACTTATGTATTTTTCAACAGTAGTGTTTCTACACCCCATAAATTAAGGTGTAGAGCTCTGCTGCTCCTCATGAATTAATGCAAAGTACTATTATTTTCTTATTCAATTCAAGCTTATTCCTATTCTAAGATATTCGCTTGCACTTCAATATGATGAATATGATGATCCGTGACACTCATCACTATTGTCAACCTATGAACGCGTGCCTGACAACCACTTCTGTTCTACCTTGGATTGAGTGTTTAACTCTTAGCCTCCATTCCGAAAGATCAGAGTCTTCATGGTATAAGATAGAATTATTGGCAGCATTCTTGAGATCTGGAAAGTCTAAACCTTGTCTGTGGTATTCCGAGTAGAATCTGGGAAGGGATGACTGTGACGAGCTTCAAACTCGCGAGTGTTGGGCGTGTGACAGACGCAAAAGGATCAATGTATCCTATTCCAACATGATCGAGAACCGACAGATGATTAGCCGTGCGGTGACAGCGCATTTGGACCATTTTCACTGAGAGGACGGGAAGTAGCCATTGTCAACGGTGATGCCCAGCATACAGCTTGCCATGGAAAGGAGTATGAAGGATTGAATGAAGGCAGTAGGAAAGCAGATGTTCAGAAGGAACAAAGCATCTCCATACGCTTATCTGAAATTCTCACCAATGAATTGCATAAGTATCTCTATCTTATTCTATATTTTAATTAGATTTTAATTATGAAATATCCATAACCATTTGAATCCGCCTGACTGAGATTTACAAGATGACCATAGCCTGCTTCATACCAACAATCTCCGTGGGATCAACCCTTACTCACGTAAGGTTTATTACTTGGACGACCCAGTGCACTTGCTGGTTAGTTGTGCGGAGTTGTGACAAAGTGTGTGAATTACGTTCCGAGCACCAAGTTTTTGGCGCCGTTGTTAAGGATCACAATTTCGTGCACCATGCATGCATTGAATAATTGTTGATTTTTAGATGAAAAACAAACTTTAGAAAGCATGATTAGAGGAGAATTGGGTAAATCAACCCTATACACTTGAGCGATTAGAGCGTATACACATCCAGTAAGGGGTTCGATTGCTCAATTCTATGTTTCCACCTATAACTTTTTCTTATCTTTCAAGTTTATAAATTCTTTTCTAGGACTCAATTCAATTATGGATTTGACTTGGTTGTGCTTGCTTTAGCCCTTATGTTTATATATATCCTTAAAAATTGCTTTATTTTAACCAAGTAGTTACATGCATTTAGATAGATTTCATATAGGTAGTTTACTTGCATTTTATAAACATTGGTACCCCTTTCTTGTATCCTTCTTGATGTATAGCATGAGGACATGCTATTATTTAAGTGTGAGGATGTGATAAATCCGTATGTCATGGTATTTATTTGCTTTAATGACTTTTCCTGCGTTTTTTCACTAAAATAGCATGGTTTTGTGAATTCTTCCTACATTATGCCTAAGAGTGAAAGCATGCTTTCTAGGCCCTTATTTGCTAAATTTTATTCACTTTAATCCCATTCGATGCCTTGATGTGTTTGTTGAGTGATTTTAGGCTTACAAGGCAAATATGGATTGAAGAAGTGAGGAAAAAGCATGCATTAATAGTGAAAAAATAGAGTTTGGAGCTTTTCAGGGATGTGCGTACGCACAGAGATGCGTGCGTACGCACGTTTGGAAGTTCGTGCAATCATGCATACGCACGGTTATGCATGCGTATGTGTAATACCCGTAAAATTAGTAAATAATTAGCTAATAAATTAATTCTTAATAAAAGAAATTAGGAAAATTTAATTTTATAGTTTAATGAGATAGAGCTAATTAAAACAAAAATTTTGACACCAACTTTAAAGAATTTAGCCCAAGATTGGGCCTAATGGGCCGAACCGGATCCAAAACGGGCCCAAGGCCCAACCCAAGCCCACAATTAATAAGAGCTTCAGCTCTTCTTCCCTTGTTTCATAATGAAACACGATGGGAAATTGATGAAAGGGAGCAAGGGACATGCAAAACCCTTGGCTAGATTTCAATCTCACATAACTTTTGATCCGGAGCTTCGATTGACGAGTCGTTAGTGGCCATGCGTTCGTCTCGGAATCCTCTTCAAGACCCACTAAACAATTTGGTAAGAAACTTGTGTTTTATCAGCCAGATCTTCTCATCTCAGTTTTGAAAATTTGAGAATTTATTTTGAAGAATTATGTGATTTTGGTGTCTTAAGATCAAATTAACCTTGTGGACTTGTCGGGTCTTGTTCCAAACATTCGTTGGTAAGGTGAGAAATATTTAATCCTTGTCAAGTTATCTAATTAGTGAATCCTATGTTAATTTTAGTGTTGTTTTGTGAAATTAGATTGAATTGTGTATTCTTTGAAATAAATTGGTGGTATTAGAGACTCAAAATTGGCTTTAGAGGCTGGAAAATCTGTTTGGTGAGGTCTTGGAGCCTTGGACTATTGAGGAATAGTGATAATTGTGACGTTCTAGGTTTTAAGAAGAATTGGCTAAGGTATGGTTTCGGTTTCTCGTAACTGAAATATAATGTGTCGTAAAAACTTAGGTTAGTTGACCGTAAGATAGGAATTGAATTGTTGACGTTATTGATAGTTGAGATTGATTAATATGTATGTTAGTTAGTGATTTTAAGGTTGTGATTCATGCTATTATGAATGATATGTTTAACTTGGTATATCAGATTGATGAATGATAATGATGATGTTTATTGAAATGTGGATGTTGATGATTTAGGATTGGTTGGTATTTATGAGGTTTGGCAAATTAAGGTTCTTGTTAGCGAAATAATGTAAATTTTATGGAGATTGATGAGTGTATATGCATGTTGTTGATGATTTTGTGTAATGTTGCTTTGGATATGGATTATTGTGTTGAAATGGTATGTACGAAGAAGATGAAAGGTATTGATGAAGGGTTGAACTTGGTTGGAGGCACATTTGGTAAGTTTTAATAGGGGTTGGAATTTAAATGTTTTGAAAGTTGAGGTTTGTAAATTTAATGACATCTTTGATTATTGACCAACTTTGACAGAGCATAACTCGGTCTCCAAACCTCCGATTTTTTTCAAACTTATCTAGAATGAAAATTTCGTCTGAGAGGTTTACATTGTTCAAAGAACGGATGAAAAATATTTTAAAACGAAAAAATTATGCACATTGAAAGTTCGGTGTGTAAAATTGAAATTCTGCAATATTTGAACATTTTGGCCACCCTGCATAACTCGCGTACGCGATCCTCACACGCGACGTGGCCATCCTCTTTGGGTTTGGTGTCTCGCGTATGTGAGCAGGTGTACGAGTACGCAAGAGGTCGAATTTTCCAGGGGCGTGTACGCGAAGTATGACGCGCGATGCGAGTATTCGTTACGGGTTGCACTTCTTGCGTACGCGGGCAAGGGGTCGCGTATGCGAGCCCTTGTTTTTTTAAAACATTGATTTTTATATCTAAATGCATTCCTCTAGCTTTTAAAACCTTTTTAACACTTGTATAAAGCCTGATAGGTGAATTTTTGAGTAGTGAAGTATGAATAGGGGTATTTACCGTCATGAATTTAGAGCCAATAGAGTAAAGGGTAGAGGTTTGGGGGGAGTTATAACGACTAATGATTTTGTTGGAAAATAATGAATATAGTATGGAGAAGATGGTATTGATGTTAAGATTTGTGATTAATGAGATATGATTGGGAATGGAGGTGTGAATGATTTATAATGAATTTGAAAATGAAATTGACTTTTCTTGAGTTTTGACCTGGCAAGGTTCGTGTTGGTTTACCGCTTGCCCTGTGTCGAGATGTATGTGGAGTTTGTAGTGGTTTACCGCCCATATTTTTTTAAAAGAGAATGTTTTGTGTGGTTCGTGGTGGTTTTCCCCTCACGTGTGTGTTGTTTTCCAATTGAAGATCTTGCACGGTTTGTAGTGGTGTACTGCTCGCAATGGTGGGGTTTGTGGTGGTGTACCACCCCCCAGGTGGAGTTCATGGAGGTATACCACCCACCTGTTTTCAAGAGGACGATATCCGGGTTATCTACTGGATGTGCCGTGTTCTGGCAAAGTAACTACCACGTGAGCTCACGGCAAGTAGGGAAGGCATGCATCATATGCATTTGAGTGACTTGTTTGGTTTTGCATTCTTGGGTTTGCATAATTGATATTCATGCTTAACTACTATATGTTCTATTTGCTGTAACTATAAACTACTTGTGTTTTCTTTGTATGCATAGTTTGTCTGTGCACTGGTGATTTGGAGGATTGGAGGAAAGGCGATGAACTTAGGGGTTAAGTTAGAAATTGAGATAGAATCTAGAATCCTTAGATACCTCACCCTGTTTATGGTTTTCAATGTTAGTTTTAAGTTTAAATCTAAGTGTCAAAGTTCTAAGATTGTCTTCGGCTTTCCCGACCCTATATGTTAGTTATGTGGGCACCGTTACCATGCTGAGAACCTTCGGTTCTCATTCCATACATATTTTATGGTTTTCAGATGCAGGACATGAGACACCTCGCTGAGGCATACCAGGAGCTTCTAAAAGCTAAGATCTTTGTGTTTGGGATTTTATTTTGGTTCTGATGTATATATAGATACTCTTATATCTCCATTGTATATGTATAATATGCTTTATTACTCTTAGAAGCTGATTTGGAGAAACAGGTTCTGTAAACTGTCTTTTGGGCCTTTTGGGTTTTATCTTGTATATATATGTATATGTATACTCTGGTCGGTCTTTGCTTCACAGGCAGAGCCTAGAGCTTGTTAATTGCATTTTTGGAAGTTTGATCTTATATATATATTATCTTTCCCGTTCAATCTTATCTACCTTTCTACTTTTTCCGATCGTGAGTATTATGGTGTGCTGGTTGTATTTCGTCCAATAACTTTTCTTCAAGGCTCCTAGATAAACCTCCATTTCAACTATATTATATATATGAACTTTACTTTTAGAGGTCGTAATACCTTGACACCTCAGTTTTATGACTTAAGCATAAGACTCTGGGTGGTAGGGTGTTACATTATGGTATTAGAGCAGTTCGTTCCTGTAGAGTTTGAGAGATGGATTGACTATGTTTTTGAGTATACTCTGTTTGTGTGTACATGCTATTTAGGTTATCTGCTTGACATATATAGCATAAATGTTCATGAGCATTACTTTTAGAGATTCGAAGCACTAGACTTTAGATACTAAGACTAATCACCTTAATATCAATTGTTTGGTGTGGACAAGACTCAAATGGCGTCTCGTGAACGCGAGTGAGATAATACGGTTGATTCTCTAGCTGCTACTGTGCAAGCTTCTGCTGAAGAAATGGAGCGAATAAACTAGAAATGGTGACAGAGACGGTAATGAACCTCATAGTAGAGAAAACCAAGGACTCAGAACTTGTGCAGCTAGAGTAAAAGCAATGGCGTTAGTCAGAAAGGTAAAAGGATACAAAAAGAAGTTTGGTGGAAGCGAGTGAATGATTAAGTTCTTAGTGGTTTATAATCAGAGTGATGTTGTGAAAGCGCCGTGATTTTGGTGACTCTAGAACTATAGGAACGTGAGGAAGAAGCCATGGGATATGAGAATAATTTGAGGATTGGCATAGGATCGAGGAATGGAAAGTGTGAATGTGTGGTTTAGGTTATAATGGATTAACTCAGACGACGAGATTGAGAAATTGTTTAGTGTTCGAGATGGCGGGAAGAATTTAAGATTTAATTTGATTTTGATGGCAAAATAAATGGTAAGAGGTCGGTTAAATATGAGGGAGCGTATATGAAGATTTGAGAGAGAATTTTCGAGGACGAAAATTTCTGTTAGGGGGTAAGGATGTAAAACCTGCACAATTAGTAAATAATTAGCTAATAAATTAATTATTAATAAAAAAATTAGGAAAATTTAATTATAATTTAATGAGATAGAGCTAATTAAAATAAGAATTTTGACACCAAATTTAAAGAATTTAGCCCAGGATTGAGCCGAACGAGCAGAATTGGGTCCAAAATAGGCTCAAGGCCCAACCCAAGCCTACAATTAATAAGAGCTTCAGCTCTTCTTCCCTTGTTTCATAATGAAACACGCTGGGAAATTGATGAAGGGGAGCAAGGGACATACAAAACCCTTGGCTAGTGGTGCACGGAATTGTGATCACACTTTTCACAACTCTGGTACAACTAACCAGCAAGTGCACTAGGCCGTTGGTGCACGAAATTGTGATCATCAATGGCGCCAACAACTTGGTACGCACAATTGTAATCTCAACTCTTTATCACAACTCCGCACAACTAACCAGCAAGTGCACTGGGTCGTCCAAGTAATAAACCTTACGTGAGTAAGGGTTGATCCCACAGAGACTGTCGGCTTGAAGCAAGCTATGGTCATCTTGTAAATCTCAGTCAGGCGGATTCAAATGGTTATAGAGAATTGATAATTAAAATATGAATAAAACATAAAATAGGATAGAGATACTTATGTAATTCATTGGTGAGAATTTCAGATAAGCGTATGGAGATGCTTTGTTCCTCCTAAACTTCTGCTTTCCTATTGCCTTCATCCAATCATTCATACTCCTTTCCATGGCAAGCTTTATGTGGGCATCACTATTGTCAATGGCTACTTCCCGTCCTCTCAGTAAAAATGTTCCAAATGCGCTGTCACCGCAGGCTAATCATCTGTCGGTTCTCGATCATGTTGGAATAGGATCCATTGATCCTTTTGCGTCTGTCACACGCCCAACACTCGCGAGTTTGAAGCTCGTCACAGTCATCCCTTCCCAGATCCTACTCGGAATACCACAGGCAAGGTTTAGACTTTCTGGACCTCAGGAATGGCCGCCAATAATTCTAGCCTATACCACGAAGGTTCTAATCTTAGATTAGAAACCCAAGAGATACACATTCAAGCTATTGCAAGTAGAACATAGGTGATTGTCAGGCACGTGTTCATAGGTGAAAATGATGATGAGTGTCACGGATCATCACATTCATCAAGTTGAAGAACGAGTGTATATCTTAGAGAAGAAGTAGGCGTGAATTGAATAGAAAAATAGTAGTACTTTTCATTAATTCATGAAGAACAGCAGAGCTCCACACCTTAATCTATGGTGTGTAGAAACTCTACCATTGAAAATACATAAGAACAAAAGGTCTAGGCATGGCCGAATGGCCAGACTCCCAAACGTGATCAAGAGATCAAAAGTATGATCCAAAGATGATTAAAAGATCCGATGATGAAAATACAATAGTAAAATGTCCTATTTATAGAAACTAGTAGCCTAGGGTTACAGAAATAAGTAATTAATACAGAAATCTTCTTCGGGGCCCACTTGGTGCGTGCTTGGGCTGAGTATTGAAGCTTTCACGTGTAAAGACTTTTCTTGGAGTTAAACGCCAGCTTTTGTGCCAGTTTGGGCGTTTAACTCCAGCTTTTATGCCAGTTTGGGCGTTTGGGCTAGAATTTCTATGCTGACTTTGAACGCCAGTTTGAGCCATCAAATCTCGGGCAAAGTATGGACTATTATATATTGCTGGAAAGCCCAGGATGTCTACTTTCCAAAGCAATTGAGAGCGCGCTGATTGGGCTTCTGTAGCTCCAGAAAATCTATTTCGAATACAGGGAGGTCAGAATCCAACAGCATCTACAGTCTTTTTTCAGCCTCTGAATCAGATTTTTGCTCAGGTCCCTCAATTTCAGTTAGAAAATACCTGAAATCACAGAAAAATACACAAACTCATAGTAAAGTCTAGAAATGTGTTTTTTATTTAAAAAATAATAAAAATATAATAAAACTAATTAAAATATACTAAAAATATACTAAAAATAATGCCAAAAAGCGTATAAATTATCTGCTCATCACAACACCAAACTTAAATTGTTGCTTGTAACCAAGCAACTGAAAATCAGATAGGATAAAAAGAATAGAATATACAATGAATTCCAAAAACATCTATGAAGATCAGTCTTAATTAGATGAGCGGGGCTTTTAGCTTTTTGCTTCTGAATAGTTTTAGCATCTCACTTTATCCTTCGAAGTTCAGAATGATTGGCATCTATAGGAACTCAAAATTCAAATAGTGTTATTAATTCTCCTAGTACAGTATGTTGATTCTTGAACACAGCTACTTTATGAGTCTTGGCCGTGACCCTAAGCACTTTGTTTTCCAGTATTACCACCGGATACATAAAGGTCACAGACACATAACTGGGTGAACCTTTTCAGATTGTGACTCAGCTTTGCTAGAGTCCCCAATTAGAGGTGTCCAGAGCTCTTAAGCACACTCTTTTTGCTTTTGGACCACGACTTTAACCGCTCAGTCTCAAGTTTTCACTTGACACCTTCACGCCACAAGCACATGGTTAGGGACAGCTTGGTTTAGCCGCTTAGGCCAGGATTTTATTCCTGTAGGCCCTCCTATCCACTGATGCTCAAATCCTTGGATCCTTTATTTTACCCTTGCCTTTTGGTTTAAAGGGCTATTGGCTTTTTCTGCTTGCTTTTTCTTTTTTTTTCGCCAAATTATTTTATTTTATTTTTTTGCAAGCTTTTCACTGCTTTTTCTTGCTTCAAGAATCAATTTTATGATTTTTCATATTATCAAATAACATTTCTCCTTTTCCATCATTCTTTCAAGAGCCAACAGTTTTAACATTCATGAATCAACAATATCAAAAATATGCATTGTTCAAGCATTCATTCAGAAAATAAAAGTATTGCCACCACATCAAAATAATTAAACTTTTTTAAAATTTGAAATTCATGCACTTCTTTTTATTTTTCAATTAAAAACATTTTTCATTTAAGAAAGGCGATGGATTCATTTTCATAGTTTTAAGGCATAGACACTAAGACACTAGTGATCATGTAATAAGACACAAACATAAATAAACATAAAGCATAAAAGTTCGAAAAACAGAAAATAAAGAACAAGAAAATTAAAGAACGGGTCCACCTTAGTAATGGTGGCTTGTTCTTCCTCTTGAAGATCTTATGGAGTGTTTGAGCTCCTCAATATCTCTTCCTTGCCTTTGTTGCTCCTCTCTCATAACTCTTTGGTCTTCTCTAATTTCATGGAGGAGGATGGAATGCTCTTGGTGCTCCACCCTTAGTTGTCCCATATTGGAGCTTAATTCTCCTAGGGAGGTGTTGATTTGCTCCCAATAGTTTTGTGGAGGAAAATGCATCCCTTGAGGTATCTCAGGGATTTCATGATGAGGAATTTCCTCATTCTCTTGTCCATGAGTAGGATCTCTTGTTTGCTCCATCCTTTTTTTAGTGATGGGCGTGTCCTCATCAATGAGGATGTCTTCCTCTATGTTAATTCCAGCTGAATTGCAAAGGTGACAAATAAGATGAGGGAAGGCTAACCTTGACAAAGTAGAGGACTTGTCCACCACCTTGTAGAGTTCTAGGGATATAACCTCATGAACTTCTACTTCCTCTTCAATCATGATGCTATGGATCATGATGGCCCGGTCTATAGTAACTTCAGACCGGTTGCTAGTGGGAATGATTGAGCGTTAGATGAACTCCAACCATCCCCTAGCCACGGGTTTGAGGTCATGTCTTCTTAGTTGAACCAGCTTCCCTCTTGAATCTCTCTTCCATTGAGCGCCCTCTTCACAAATGTCTTTGAGGACTTGGTCCAACTTTTGATCAAAGTTGACCCTTCTAGTGTAGGGGTGTGCATCTCCTTGCATCATTGGCAAGTTGAATGCCAACCTTACATTTTTCGGACTGAAATCTAAGTATTTCCCCCGAACCATTGTAAGCCAATTCTTAGGGTCCGGGTTCACACATTGATCATGGTTCTTTGTGATCCATGCATTGGCATAGAACTCTTGAACCATTAAGATTCCAACTTGTTGAATGGGGCTGGTGAGAACTTTCTAACCTCTTCTTCGAATCTCATGTTGGATCTCCGGATATTCACCCTTTTTGAGCTTGAAAGGGACCTCGGGGATCACCTTTTTCTTGGCCACAACTTCATAGAAGTGCTCTTGATACACCCTTGAGATGAATCTCTCCATCTCCCATGACTCGGAGGTGGAAGCTTTTGCCTTCCCTTTTCTCTTTCTAGAGGTTTCTCCGGCCTTAGGTGCCATAAATGGTTATGGAAAATCAAAAAGCAACACTTTTACCATACCAAACTTAGAAGGTTTGCTCGTCCTTGAGCAAAAGAAGAAAGAAGAGAGTAGAGGAAGAAGAGAAGATGGAGGGGGTAGTGTTTCGGCCAAGGGGATGAAGTAGTGTTGAAGATGTGTGAAAATGAAGGAGTGAAGATGGGTTTATATAGGAGTGGAGGGAGGGTTTGGGTTCGGCCATGTATGGGTGGTTTAGGAGGGAAAGTGTTTTGAATTTGAATGGTGAGGTAGGTGGTGTTTATGATGAGTGGATGTGGATTGGTGAAGGGTTTATGGAGAAGAGGGTAGGATTTGATAGGTGAGGGGTTTTTGGGGAAGAGGTATTGAGTTGATTGGTGAAGGGTATTTGGGGAAGAGTATTATGAAAAGGTGTGAAGAAGAGAGAGAGTGAGTTGAGGTTGGTGGGGATCCTGTGGGGTCCATAGATCCTGAGGTGTTAAGGAATTCTCATCCCTGCACCAATTAGGCATGTAAAACGCCCTCTGCTGCCAATCCTGGCGTTAAACGCCAGGTTGCTACCCATTTCTGGCGTTTAACGCCAGCTTCTAGCCCTTTTCTGGCATTAAACGCCAGTCTGGTGCCCATTTCTGGCGTTAAATGCCCAGAATGGTGCCAGACTGGGCGTTTAACTCCCATTCTGCTGCCCTTACTGGCGTTTAAACGCCAGTAGCCTTCTCCTCCAGGGTGTGCTATTTTTCATTCTGTTTTTCAGTTTGTTTTTGCTTTTTCAATTATTTTTGTGACTTCCTATGATCATCAACCTACAGAAACATAAAATAACAATAGAAATATAACATAGATAAGTATTGGGTTGCCTCCCAACAAGTGCTTCTTTAATGTCAGTAGCTTGACAGTGGGCTCTCATGGAGCCTCACAGATACTCAGAGAATGATGATGGCCTCTTAACACCAAACTTAGTGTTTGGTTGTGGCCTTTCAGTCATGAAACTTTGAGTGGTTTTGATTAGATCAGAGACTACAGTTGCTAAGTCAGAGTGGCTCTGCTTAGAATTCTCTGTCTGTTGCTGAGAAGATGATGGAAAGGGCTTGCTATTGCTAAACCTATTTTTTCACCATTATTGTTGTTGAAGCCTTGTTGAGGCCTCTGTTGATCCTTCCATGAGAGGTTTGGATGATTTCTCCATGAAGGATTATAGGTGTTTCCATAGGGTTCTCCCATGTAATTCACCTCTTCCATTGCTGGGTTCTCAGGATCATAAGCTTCTTCTTCAGATGAAGCTTCTTTGGTACTGCCTGTTGCTGCTTGCATTCCAGACAGACTTTGAGAAATCATATTGACTTGTTGAGTCAATATTTTGTTCTAAGCCAATATGGCTTTCAGAGTATCAATCTCAAGAACTCCTTTCTTCTGACTTGTCCCATTATTCACAGGATTCCTTTCAGAGGTCTACATGAATTGGTTATTTGCAACCATTTCAATGAGTTCATGAGCTTCTACAGGCGTCTTCTTCAGATGAAGAGATCCTTCAGCAGAGCTGTCCAATGACATCTTGGACAGTTCAGACAGACCATCATAGAAGATACCTATTATGCTCCATTCTGAAAGCATGTCAGAAGGACACCTTCTGATCAATTGCTTGTATCTTTCCCAAGCTTCATAGAGGGATTCACCTTCCTTCTGTCTGAAGGTTTGGACTTCCACTCTAAGGATGCTCAATTTTTGATGTGGAAAAAACTTTGCCAAGAAGGCATTGACTAGCTTTTCCCAAGAGTTCAGGCTTTCTTTAGGTTGTGAATCCAACCATGTTCTAGCTTTGTCTTTTACAACAAAGGAAAAAAGCTTAAGCTTGTAGACCTCGAGATCAACCCCATTGGTCTTGACAGTGTCACATATTTGCAAGAATTCAGCTAAGAACTGATGAGGATCTTCCAATGGAAGTCCATGAAACTTGCAATTCTGTTGCATTGGAGAAACTAATTGAGGTTCAAGCTCAAAGTTGTTTGCTCCAATGGCAGGGATTGAGATGCTTCTCCCATAGAAGTCAGGAGTAGGTGCAGTAAAGTCACCAAGCACCTTTCTTGCATTATTGGCATTGTTGTTGTTTTTGGCTGCCATGGCTTCTTCTTGTTTGAAAAGCTCTGTTAGGTCCTCTACAGAGAGTTGTACTTTAGCTTCTCTCAGCTTTCTCTTCAAGGTCCTTTCAGGTTCAGGATCAGCCTCAACAAGAATGTCTTTGTCCTTACTCCTACTCATATGAAAGAGAGAAGAAGAAACTATGGAATCCTCTATGTCACAGTATAGAGATTCCTTTAGGTGTCAGAGGAAAAAAAGAATAGAAGGAGGAGGTAGAAAGAGAAGAATTCGAACTTATCAAGAGGGATAGAGTTCGAATTGTTGATAGTGGAGGAGTGTTAGTCCTTAAATAGAAGGATGTGAGAAGAGGGGAAGAATTTTCAAAATTAAAGTAAAAGATTTTGAAATAATTCAAAGAAATTTTGAAAATTTGGTAAATGATTTTCGAAAACTAAGATTGGGAAAGAAATTAAGTAATTTTTGGAAAAGATTTTGAAATTGGAAATCAAAAAGATATGATTGAAACTTAATTTTAAAAAAGATGTGACTGAAAAGATATGATTGAGAATCAAATTTAAAAGAAAAATTTTTAAAATTAAAGTTGATTACTTGACTAACAAGAAATTAAAAGATATGATTCTAGAATTAAAACTTTTGATCCTTTCTTAATAGGCAAGTAACAACTTGAAAATTTTGAATTAAATCACTAATTGTAGCAAGGATTTTCGAAAATAGTAATAAATAAAAAAAATTGAAAAGAAATTGATTTTGAAAAAATATGATTGAAAAGATATGATTTGAAAAAGATTTGATTTTGAAAAAAATTTGAATTAAAAACAGAATCTTCCCTCTAGTATTCTCCTGGCGTTAAACGCCCAGAATGGCATCCTTTCTGGCGTTTAACGCCCAAAATGCTACCTTTTTGGGCGTTTAACACCCAGCTAAGTACCCTGGCTGGCGTTTAAACGCCAGTTTTCCTTCTTCTCTGGGCGTTTTGAACGGCCAGCTTTTTCTGTGTGATTCCTCTGCTGAATGTTCTGAATCTTCAATTCTCTGTGTTATTGACTTGAAAAGACACAATTTTGAAAAATTTTTGAATTTTTAATGATGAGAAACAATAATAAAAAGAATGCAACTAAGATCAAATAAACAATGCATGCAAGACACCAAACTTAGAAGTTTGTATACTAAGGACTATAACAATTTGAAAATGCATATGAGAAACAACAAAAGACACAAAACAAGAGAATTTAAAGATCATAGCAAGAAAATCATCAAGAATAACTTGAAGATCAATGAAGAACATAATGCATATATTTGAAAATGCAAGAAGAATAAGGACATGCAATTGACACCAAACTTAAAATTAGACCCTAGACTCAAACAAGAAACATAAAATATTTTTTATTTTTATGATTTTATAAAATTTGTTTTGTGATTTTTCGAAAATTATATGGAAAGGAAAATAAAGGGATTCAAAATTTTTAATGAGAATTCCAGGAATCATTGCAATGTTCGTCTAAAACTCCGGTCCAGGAATTAGACATGGCTTACTAGCCAGCCAAGCTTTCAGTGAAAGCTTCGGTCCAAAACACTAGACATGGCCAATGGCCAGCCAAGCTTTAGCAGATCATTACTTTCAATAGCAAGATTGATAGAAATCAACAAGATCTTGTGATGATAAGTTGAAACCTCGGTCCAAAAGATTAGACATGGCTTCACAGCCAGCCAAACTTCAACAAATCATCATGAAACTCTAGAATTCATTCTTAAAAACTCTGAAGAACAGAATAGAAATATTTTTGTATTTTAAAAAAAATTCGAAAATAAAAAGTAAAAAGTTTAAAGCATAAAGTAAAATTACCTGATCTAAGCAACAAGATGAACCGTCAGTTGTCCAAACTCGAACAATCCCCGGAAATGGCGCCAAAAAATTGGTGCACGAAATTGTGATCATCAATGGCGCCAACAACTTGGTACGCACAATTTTAATCTCAACTCTTTATCACAACTCCGCACAACTAACCAGCAAGTGCACTGGGTCGTCCAAGTAATAAACCTTACGTGAGTAAGGGTCGATCCCACGGAGATTGTCGGCTTGAAGCAAGCTGTGATCATCTTGAAAATCTCAGTCAGGTGGATTCAAATGGTTATAGAGAATTGATAATTAAAATATGAATAAAACATAAAATAGGATAGAGATACTTATGTAATTCATTGGTGAGAGCTTCAGATAAGCGTATGGAGATGCTTTGTTCCTCCTAAAGTTCTGCTTTCCTATTGCCTTCATCCAATCATTCATACTCCTTTCCATGGCAAGCTTTATGTTGGGCATTACCATTGTCAATGGCTACTTCCTGTCATCTTAGTGAAAATATTCCAAATGCGCTGTCACCGCATGGCTAATCATCTGTCGGTTCTCGATCATGTTGGAATAGGATCCATTGATCCTTTTGCGTCTGTCACACGCCCAACACTCGCGAGTTTGAAGCTCGTCACAGTCATCCCTTCCCAGATCCTACTTAGAATACCACAGACAAGGTTTAGACTTTCCAGACCTCAGGAATGGCCACCAATAATTCTAGCCTATACCACGAAGGTTCTAATCTTAGATTAGAAACCCAAGAGATACACATTCAGGATATTGCAAGTAGAACAGAGGTGGTTGTCAGGCACGTGTTCATAGGTGAGAATGATGATGAATGTCACGGATCATCACATTCATCAAGTTGAAGAATGAGTGTATATCTTAGAGAAGAAGTAGGCGTGAATTGAATAGAAAAACAGTAGTACTTTGCATTAATTCATGAAGAATAGCAGAGCTCCACACCTTAATCTATGGTGTGTAGAAACTCTACCGTTGAAAATACATAAGAACAAAAGGTCTAGGCATGATCGAATGGCCTGCCTCCCAAACATGATCAAGAGATCAAAAGTATGATCCAAAGATGATCAAAAGATCCGATGATGAAAATACAATAGTAAAAGGTCCTATTTATAGAAACTAGTAGCCTAGGGTTACAAAAATAAGTAATTAATGCAGAAATCTTCTTCCGGGCCCACTTGGTGTGTGCTTGGGCTGAGTATTGAAGCTTTCACGTGTAGAGACTTTTCTTGGAGTTAAACGCCAGCTTTTGTGCCAGTTTGGGCATTTAACTCCAGCTTTTATGGCAGTTCTGGCGTTTTGACGCCAGAATTTCTATGCTGACTTTGAACGCCGGTTTGGGCCATCAAATCTCGGGCAAAGTATGGACTATTATATATTGTGGAAAGCCTAGGATGTCTACTTTCCAACGCAATTGAGAGCGCGCAAATTGGGCTTCTGTAGCTCCAGAAAATCCACTTCGAATACTGGGAGGTCAGAATCCAACAGCATCTACAGTCCTTTTTCAGCCTCTGAATCAGATTTTTGCTCAGGTCCCTCAATTTCAGCCAGGAAATACCTAAAATCACAGAAAAATACACAAACTCATAGTAAAGTCCAGAAATGTGATTTTTATTTAAAAACTAATAAAAATATAATAAAACTAAATAAAATATACTAAAAACATACTAAAAACAATGCCAAAAAGCGTATAAATTATCCGTTCATCAGTCGTCCAAGTAATAAAACCTTACACGAGTAAGGGTTGATCCCACAAAGATTGGTGGCTTGAAGCAAGCTATGGTCATCTTGTAAATCTTAGTCAGGCGGATTCAATTGGTTATGAGTTTTTATGATTTTTAAAAGATAAATAAAATGTAAAATAAAATAAGATACTTATGTAATTCATTGGTGGAAATTTCAGATAAGCGTTTGGAGATGCGTTGTTGCTTCTGAACCTTTGCTTTCCTATTGTCTTCATCCAATCATGCGTGCTCCCTTCCATGGCAAGCTGTATGTTGGTGGATCACTGTTGTCAATGGCTACCATCCATCCTCTCAGTGAAAATGGTCCAGGTATAGTTTCTGTACGGCTAATCAACTGTCGAATTTCTCGTCTCGGATGAAAAATACCAGGCACAGCTACCGCACGACTAATCATCTGTCGGTTCTCACTTGTGTCAGAATAGGATCTCTCTATCCTTTTGCACACTTTCATTGCGCCCAACATTTGTGAGTTTGAAGCTCGTCACAGTCATCCCGTCCTAGATCCTACTCGGAATACCACAGACAAGGTTTAGACTTTCTGGATCTCAGGAATGCTGCCAATTGGTTCTAGCCTCTACCACGAAGGTTCTAATCTCACGAATTCGAATGCTCTGTTGTCAGGAGAGGCAAGTCAAATCCATGGATCAGAGACCCAAGAGATTATACTCTAGCTGTCGTCCAATGACTACGTTGAACATCATGTAGACCGCTTGTGGTTGTCAAGCACGCAGATCTTGGCTAATCGAGTAACGAAGATAGTGGGTGATTGTCACGGGTCACCCCTTCATTTTGACTTAACTGAATTAAGTACGAGAGTATATATTGGAGAAGAGGTAAGCGTGAATTGAAAGAGAAACAATAGTACTTGCATTAATTCATGAAGAACAGTAGAACTCCGCATCTTAATCTATGAGGTGTAGAAACTCCACCGTAGAAAATACATAAGAGAAAAAGATCTAGGCATGGCCGAATGGCCAGCCTCCCAAATGTAACATAAAAGTGCCAAAAAGGTTTGAATACAATAGGAAAGACTAGTTTTATACTAAACTAGTTACTAAGGATTACAAAAAATGAGTAACTAAGTGTAGAGAGTGCAGAAATCCACTTCCGGGGCCCACTTGGTGTGTGCTTGGGCTGAGCATTGAGCATAGGCCTTTTCTAGAGTTAAACGCCAGTTTGGATGCCAGTTTGGGCGTTTAACTCCAGTTCTGGTGCCAGTTCCGGCGTTTTACGCCAGAAAAGGGTCTCTAGCTGGCGTTGAACGCCAGTTTGGGCCATCAAATCTCGAGAAAAGTATGCACTATTATATATTGCTGGAAAGCCCAAGATGTCTACTTTTCAACGCAATTGAGAACGCGCCAATTGGGCTTCTGTAGCTCCAGAAAATCCACTTCGAGTGCAGGAGGATCAGAATCCAACAGCTCTGCAGTCCTTTCTCAGCCTCTGAATCAGATTTTTGCTCAGGTCCCTCAATTTCAGCCAGAAAATACCTGAAATTATAGAAAAACACACAAACTCATAGTAAAGTCCATAAATGTGATTTTTGCATAAAAACTAATAAAAATATAATAAAATATAACTAAAACATACTAAACACTACCTAAAAATAATGCCAAAAGGCGTATAAATTATCCGCTCTTCACAACACCAAACTTAAATTGTTGCTTGTCCCCAAGCAACTAAAAACAAAATAGAATAAAAAGAAGAGAAAATACAATAAATTTCAAATATCAATGAAGCTTAGTTCCAATTAGATGAGTGGGACTAGTAGCTTTTTGCTTCTGAACAAGTTTGGCATCTCACTTTATCCTTTGAAGTTCAGAATGATTGGCATCCATAGGAACTCAGAATTCAGAGTGTTATTGATTTTCCTAGTTAAGTTCTTTTTTATTCTTGAACACAGCTACTTTATGAGTCTTGGCCGTGACCCTAAGCATTTTGTTTTCCAGTATTACCACCAGATACATAAATGCCACGGACACATAACTGGGTGAACCTTTTCAGATTGTGACTCAGCTTTGCTAGAGTCCCCAGTTAGAGGTGCCCAGAGTTCTTAAGCACACTCTTTTGCTTTGGATCATGACTTTAACCACTCATTCCCAAGCTTGATTTAGCCGCTTAGGCCAGGATTTTATTCCTTTGGGCCCTCCTATCCATTAATGCTCAAAGCCTTGGATCCTTTTTACCCTTGCCTTTTAGTTTAAAGGGTTATTGGCTTTTTGCTCTTGTTTTTTGGTTTAAAGAGCTATTGGCTTTTTCTGCTTGCTCTTTCTTTTTCTTTTTTTTGCAAGCTTTGTGTTTTTCCCTGCTTTTTCTTGCTTCAAGAATCGATTTTATGATTTTTCAGATTATCAATAACATTTCTCTTTTTTCATTATTCTTTCAAGAGCCAACAATTTTAACATTCATAAACTTCACTATCAAAAATATGCACTGTTCAAGCATTCATTCAGAAAACAAAAAGTATTTCCACCACATCAAAATAATTAAACTATTTTCAAGATAGAATTCGAAATTCATGTACTTCTTTTTCTTTTTCAGAAAACATTTTTCATTTAAGAAAGGTGAAAGATTCATGGAACATTCATAGCTTTAAGACATATACACTAAACACTAATGATCATGTAATGAAGACACAAACATAGTCAAAATATAAAGCATAAAAACCGAAAATAGAAAAGAAAATAAACAAGGAGATTAAAGAACGGGTCCACCTTAGTGATGGTGGCTTCTTCTTCCTCTTGAAGAACTAATGGAGTTCTTGAGCTCCTCTATGTCTCTTCCTTGCCTTTGTTGCTCCTCTCTCATGGCCTTTTGGTTCTCTCTGATTTCATAGAGGATGATGGAGTGATCTTGGTGCTCCACTCTTAGTTACTCCATGTTGGAACTCAATTCTCCTAAAGAGGTGTTGAGTTGCTTCCAATAGTTGTGTGGAGGGAAATGCATCCCTTGAGGCATCTCAGGGATTTCTTGATGAGGGACTTCCTCATGCTCTTTTTGAGGTCTATGAGTGGGCTTTTGAGATGAATCTCTTTATCTCCCATGACTCAGAGTTGGAAGCAACTGCCTTCCCTTTCCTTTTCCTAGAGGTTTCTTCGGCCTTAGGTGCCATTAGTGGATTTGGAAAGCAAAAAGCTGAGCTTTTCCACACCAAACTTAAAATTTTTGCTCGTTCTCGAGCAAAATAAGATAGAATGGAGTAGAAGAAGAATGATGCAATTAATTTTGAAAACTTATTAATGTATACAAGAAAAATTAAAAAGAGTTGAAAAGAATTTGAAAAGATATGTAAGTTTTGAAAACGTTTTGGAAGGAATTTGAAAAGAATTGAAAAAGAATTAAAAAGAATTGGAAAGATTATTAATTTTTGAAAATAGAAATTGAAAGATGAACATTTAAAATATGTTTGATGCAAAAAATTATGAATTAAAACATGAAAAATTGAGAAAAATCGAATTGAAAACAAAATTACCCCCTTGTGTCATCCTGGCGTTAAACGCCCAGAATGCTATCCATTCTGGCATTTAACGCCCACTTGACTGCCTCTTTGGGCGTTTAACACCCAACTAGATACCCTGGCTGGCGTTAAAAGCTAGGAATCCTTATTTACTGGGCGTTTTTCTGAACGCCCAGAATGCTGCCCATTCTGGTGTTTAACGCCCAGAATGCTGCCTGCATGGGCGTTAAACGCCCATTCTGCTATCCTTACTGGCATTTAAATGCCAGTAATCTTGTCCTCCAGGGTGTGCTGTTTTGATGATATTTTTTATTCTGCTTTAATTCTGCAGCTGTTTTTATGACTCCACATGATCATCAACCTAAAAAAAACATAAAATAACAATGGAAAATAAAATGAAAATGTAATTAACAAAGATAAATAAGATTGGGTTGCCTCCCAATAAGCGCTACTTTAATGTCAATAGCTTAATAGTGAGCTCTTATAGAGCTTCATAGACACTCAGAGCATGATGGTGGCCTCCTAACACCAAACTTAGAGTTTGAATATTGGTGCTCTGTTTGACTCTGTATTGAGAGAAGCTTTTCATGCTTCTTATCCATGGTTACAGGGGAAGATCCTTGAGCTTTAAACACAAGGTAGTCCTTATGCAATTGCAGGACTAACTCTCCTCTGTCCACATCAATCACAGCCCTTGTTGTGGCTAGAAAGGGTCTTCCAAGGATGAATGATTCATCCTCATCCTTCCCAGTGTCTAGGATTATGAAGTCAGCAGGGATGTAAAGGCCTTCAACCTTTACTAAAACATCCTCTACAAGTCCATAAGCCTGTTTCATTGATTTGTCTACCATCTCTAGTGAGATTCTTGTAGCTTATACCTCAAAGATCCCTAGTTTCTCCATTATAGAGAGTGGCATAAGGTTTATACCTGACCCCAGGTCACACAGAGCCTTCTCAAAGGTCATGGTGCCTATGGTACAAGGTATTAAAAACCTTCCGGGATCCGGTTTCTTCTGAGGTAATTTCTGCCGAACCAAGGCATTCAGTTCATTGATGAGCAATGGAAGTTCATCATCCCAAGTCTCATTACTAAATAACTTGGCATTCAGCTTCATGATTGCTCTTAGATACCGAGCAACTTGTTCTTCAACAATATCTTCACCCTCTTCAGAGGAAGAATCTTCATCAAAGCTCATGAACTATAGCATTAAGTTCAGTGGAATCTCTATGGTCTCTGTATGAACCTCAGATTCCTTTGGTTCCTCATTAGGGAACTCCTTAGTGGTCAGTGGACGTCCATTGAGGCCTTTTTCAGTGGAAATCACTGCCTCTTCCTCCTCTATATGTTCGGCCACTTTGGATATATTAATGGCCTTGCACTATCTCTTTGGATTCTCTTCTGTATTGCTTGGGAGAGTACTAGGAGGGATTTCAGTAACTCTTTTACTCAGCTGACCCACTTGTGCCTCTAAATTTCTGATGGAGGACCTTGTTTCATTCATGAAACTGATAGTGGTCTTAGATAGATCAGAGACTATGGTTGCTAAGTCAGAGAGGCTCTGCTTAGAATCCTCTATCTGTTGCTGAGAAGATGATGGAAAAGGCTTGCT
>NC_029788.2:88116637-88264546 GCF_000816755.2 Arachis ipaensis | reverse complement strand
AATGGTGGCCTCCCAACACCAAACTTAGAAGTTGAGTGTAGGGGCTCTGTTTGACTCTGTATTGAGAGAAGCTTTTCATGCTTCCTCCCCATGGTTACAGAAGAAGATCCTTGATCTTTAAACACAAGGTAGTCCTTATGCAATTGCAGGACTAACTCTCCTCTGTCCACATCAATCACAGCCCTTGTTGTGGCTAGAAAGGGTCTTCCAAGGATGAATGATTCATCCTCATCCTTCCCAGTGTCTAGGATTATGAAGTCAGCAGGGATGTAAAGGCCTTCAACCTTTACTAAAACATCCTCTACAAGTCCATAAGCCTGTTTCATTGATTTGTCTACCATCTCTAGTGAGATTCTTGTAGCTTATACCTCAAAGATCTCCATTATATCCATTATAGAGAGTGGCATAAGGTTTATACCTGACCCCAGGTCACACAGAGCCTTCTCAAAGGTCATGGTGCCTATGGTTAAAAACCTTCATCTTCAACAATATCAACAATATCTTCACCCTCTTCAGAGGAAGAATCTTCATCAAAGCTCATGAACTATAGCATTAAGTTCAGTGGAATCTCTGTATGAACCTTGAGAAATAGAGGTTCATCCTCCCAAGTCTCATTACCTAATAACTTGGCATTCAGCTTCATGATTGCTCTTAGATACCGAGCAACTTGTTCTTCAACAATATCTTCACCCTCTTCAGAGGAAGAATCTTCATCAAAGCTCATGAACTATAGCATTAAGTTCAGTGGAATCTCTATGGTCTCTGTATGAACCTCAGATTCCTTTGGTTCCTCATTAGGGAACTCCTTAGTGGTCAGTGGACGTCCATTGAGGCCTTTTTCAGTGGAAATCACTGCCTCTTCCTCCTCTATATGTTCGGCCACTTTGGATATATTAATGGCCTTGCACTATCTCTTTGGATTCTCTTCTGTATTGCTTGGGAGAGTACTAGGAGGGATTTCAGTAACTCTTTTACTCAGCTGACCCACTTGTGCCTCTAAATTTCTGATGGAGGACCTTGTTTCATTCATGAAACTGATAGTGGTCTTAGATAGATCAGAGACTATGGTTGCTAAGTCAGAGAGGCTCTGCTTAGAATCCTCTATCTGTTGCTGAGAAGATGATGGAAAAGGCTTGCTATTGCCAAACCTATTTCTCCCACCATTATTATTATTGAAGACTTGTTGAGGCTTCTGTTGATCCTTCCATGAGAAATTTGGATGATTTCCCCATGAAAGATTATAGGTGTTTCCATAGGATTCTCCCATGTAATTCACCTCTTCCATTGTAGGATTCTCAGGGTCATAAGTTTCTCTTTCAGAGGAGGCTTCTTTAGTACTGCCAGATGCAGCTTGCATTCCAGTCAGATTCTGAGAAATCATATTGACTTGCTGAGTCAATATTTTATTCTGAGCCAATATGGCATTCAGAGTATCAATCTCAAGAACTCCTTTCTTCTGAGTCATCCCATTATTCACAGGATTTCTTTTAGAAGTATACATGAACTGGTTATTTGCAACCATTTTAATGAGTTCCTGGGCTTCTGCAGGTGTTTTCTTCAGATGAAGAGATCCACCAGCAGAGTGGTCCAATGACATCTTGGACAATTCAGATAGACCATCATAGAATATACCTAAGATGCTCCATTCTGAAAGCATGTCAGAAGGACACCTTCTGATCAATTGCTTGTATCTTTCCTAAGCTTCATAGAGGGATTTACCTTCCTTCTGTCTGAAGGTCTGGACTTCCACTCTAAGCTTGCTCATCTTTTGATGTGGAAAAAAATTGGCCAAGAAAGCATTAACCATCTTTTTCCAAGAGTTCAGGCTTTCTCTAGGTTGTGAGTCTAACCATATCCTAGCTCTGTCTCTTACAGCAAAGGGGAAAAGCATAAGTCTGTAGACCTCGAGATCAACCCCAATGGTCTTAACAGTGTCACAAATTTGCAAGAATTCAGCTAAGAATTGATAAGGATCTTCCAATGGAAGTCCATGAAACTTGCAATTCTACTGCATTAGAGAAACTAATTGAGGCTTAAGCTCAAAGTTGTTTGCTCCAATTGTAGGAATTGAGATGCTTCTTCCATAGAAGTTGGAAGTTGGTGCAGTAAAGTCACCAAGCATCTTCCTTGCATCTCCACCATTGTTGTTGGGTTCGGCTTCCATGTCTGCTTCTTTTTCGAAATTTTCTGTAAGGTCTTCTCCGGAGTGTTGTGCTTTAGGTTCTCTTAGCTTTCTCTTCAGAGTCCTTTCAGGTTCAGGATCAGCTTCAACAAGAATGTCCTTATCCTTGTTCCTGCTCATATGAAAAAGAAGAGAACAAAGAGAGAAGAGGAATCCTCTATGTCACAGTATAGAGATTCCTTTATGTGAGTGGAAGAATAGAAGAATAGAATAATGAGAAGACAGATGAGATGAGTAATTCGAACAGAGAGAAGAGAGAGGGGTTCGAATTATGAGTAGAAGAGAAGTGTTAGTAATTAAATAAATAAATAGAAAGAGATGAGAGAGAGAGTATTCGAATTTTTTTAAGTAAAATAAAAGAAAATTATTTTTTTATTTTAATTATTTAGTTAGTGTTCGAAAATATTAAAAGAAATAAAATAAAATTAGAATTTAAAATAATTAGTTAATTAAAAAGAATTTTGAAAAAGTGGTTAGTTATTTTCGAAAACGAGAAGTGAAAAAGTAGTCAGGTGGTTTTGAAAAAGATAAGAAATAGTAAACTTTTTAAAATTAAAACAAACAAGTTAAGTAGTTAGTTGAAAAAGATTTGAAAATAAATTTTGAAAAGATAAGAAGTTAGAAAAATATTTTGAAATAAAAATTTGAAAAAGATATGATTGAAATTTATTTTGAAAAAGATCTGAAAAAGAAATTAAAAAGATTTAATTTTTAAAATTAAAGTTGTTGACTTGACTAACAAGAAACTAAAAGATATGATTCTAGAATTTAAAGATCGAACATTTCTTAACAAGAAAGTAAAAAACTTGAAATTTTTGAATCAAAATATTAATTGTTATCAAGAATTTTCGAAAATATGAAGTAAAATTAAGAAAAAGATTTTGAAAAATTAGTTTTAAAATTTTCGAAAACATTAAAAGAAAAATGAAAACAATTTTGAAAAATTTTAAGAATGAAATTCGAAAATCATAAAAAAAATGAAAATAAATTAATTTTGAAAAAGATTTGAAAAAATAAAGTTTTTTTTTTAAATTGAAATTTTGACTTGACTAACAAGAAACAACTAAATTTTAAAATTTTTTGACCAAGTCAACTCAAAATTTTGAAATTTTTGAGAAGAATAAGGAAAAGATATTTTTTTTACTTTTAAATTTTTAATGACGAGAGAGAAAAACAACAAAATAAAACAAAACATAAAAATTTAAGAGCAAAACAAATAATGCATGCAAGAACACTTTGAATGTCAAGATGAACACTAAGAACACTTTGAAGATCATGATGAACATCAAGAACTTATTTTTGAAAATTTTTAAGAAAAATAAAAAAAATGCAATTGACACCAAACTTAAAATTTGACACTAGACTTAAACAAGAAACACAAAATTTTTTTGGTTTTATGATTTTGTTAAATTTTTTTTAAATATTTAAAAAAAAACTTTTTGAAAAGAAAATAAAGGTTGAAACAAGAAAGAAAGTTACCTAATCTAAGCAACAAGATGAACCGTCAGTTGTCCAAACTCAAACAATCCCCGGCAACGGCGCCAAAAACTTGGTGCACGGAATTGTGATCACACTTTTCACAACTCCGGTACAACTAACCAGCAAGTGCACTAGGTCGTCCAAGTAATTACACGAGTAAGGGTCGATCCCATGGAGATTGCCGGCTTGAGGCAAGCTATGGTCATCTTGTAAATTTTAGTCAGGCGGATTCAATTGGTTATGAGTTTTTATGATTTTTAAAAGATAAATAAAATGCAAAATAAAATAAGATACTTATGTAATTCATTGGTGGCAATTTCAGATAAGCGTTTGGAGATGCTTTGTTGCTTCTGAACCTCTGCTTTCCTATTGTCTTCATCCAATCATGCGAGCTCCCTTCCATGGCAAGCTGTATGTTAGTGGATCACCGTTGTCAATGGCTACCATCCGTCCTCTCAGTGAAAATGGTCCAGGTACGGGTTCTGTACGGCTAATCAACTGTCGTATTTCTCGTCTCAGATGAAAAATACCAGGCACAGCTACCGCACGGCTAATCATCTGTCGGTTCTCACCTGTGTCAGAATAGGATCTCTCTATCCTTTTTTACACTATCACTGCACCCAACATTCGTGAGTTTGAAGCTCGTCACAGTCATCCCGTCCAGATCCTACTCGGAATACCACAGACAAGGTTTAGACTTTCCGGATCTCAGGAATGTTGCCAATTGGTTCTAGCCTCTACCACGAAAGTTCTAATCTCACGGATTCGAATGCTCTGTTGTCAAGAGAGGTAAGTCAAATCCATGGATCAGAGACCCAAGAGATTATACTCCAGCTGTCGTCCAATGATTACGTTGAACATCATGTAGACCGCTTGTGGTTGTCAGGCACGCGGATCTTGGCTAAGCGAGTAACGAAGATAGTGGGTGATTGTCATGGGTCACCCCTTCATTCTGACTTAACTAAATTAAGTACGAGAGTATATCTTGGAGAAAAAGTAAGTGTGAATTGAAAGAGAAACAATAGTACTTGCATTAATTCATGAAGAACAGCAGAGCTCCGCACCTTAATCTATGAGGTGTAGAAACTCAACCGTAGAAAATACATAAGAGGAAAAGGTCTAGGCATGGCTGAATGGACAGCCTCCCAAATGTAACATAAAAGTGCCAAAAAGGTCTGAATACAATAAGAAAGACTAGTATTTATAGTAAACTAGTTACTAAGGATTACAAAAAATGAGTAACTAAGTGCAGAGAGTGCAGAAATCCACTTCCGGGGCCCACTTGGTGTGTGCTTGGGCTGAGCATTGAGCTTTACACGTGCATAGGCCTTTTCTAGAGTTAAACACCAGCTTGGATGCCAGTTTGGGCGTTTAACTCTAGTTTTGGTGCCAGTTCCGGCGTTTTACGTCAGAAAAGGGTCTCTAGCTGGCGTTGAACGCCACTTTGGGCCATCAAATCTCGGGCAAAGCATGGACTATTATATATTGCTGGAAAGCCCAGGATGTCTACTTTTCAACGCAATTGAGAGCGTGCCAATTGGGCTTCTGTAGCTCCAGAAAATCTACTTCGAGTGCAGGAGGGTCAGAATCCAACAGCATCGGCAGTCCTTTCTCAGCATCTGAATCAGATTTTTGCTCAGGTCCGTCAATTTCAGCCAGAAAATACCTGAAATTATAGAAAAATATACAAACTCATAGTAAAGTCCAGAAATGTGATTTTTGCATAAAAACTAATAAAAATATAATAAAAAGTAACTAAAACATACTAAAAACTACCTAAAAACAATGCCAAAAAGCGTATAAATTATCCGCTCATCAGCTAGATTTCAATCTCACATAACTTTTGATCCGGAGCTCCGATTGATGAGCCGTCAATAGCCATTCATTCGTCTCGGAATCCTCTTTAAGAGCCACTAAATAATTTGATAAGAAACTTGAGTTTTCTCACCCATATATTCTCATCTCAGTTTCGAAAATTGGAGAACTTATTTTGAAGAATTTTGTGATTTTAGTGCCTCAGAATCAAATTAACCTTGTGGACTTGCCAGGTCTTGTCCCAAGCTTTCATCGGTAAGGTGAGAAACGTTTAATCCTTGTCAAGTTATCTAATTAGTGAACCCTATGTTAATTTTAGTGTTGTTTTGTGAAATTAGATTGAATTTTGTATTTTTGGTAATAAATTGGTGGTATTGGAGACTTGAAGTTGGCTGGAAAATCTGTTTGGTGAGGTCTTGGGGGCTTGGACTAGGAACGGTGATAATTGTGACGTTCTAGGTTTTAAGAGGAATCGGCCAAGATATGGTGTCGGTTTCTCGTAACTAAAATATAATATGTCATGAAAACTTAGGTTAGTTGATCGTAAGATAGGAATTGAATTGTTGACATTGGTGATGGTTGAGATTAATTAATATGTATGTTGGTTAGTGATTTTGATGTTGTGATTGATGCTATTATGAATGATACGTTTAACTTGGTATATCAGATTGATAAATGATAATGATGATGTTTATTGAGATGTGGATGTGGATGTTGATGATTTAGGATTGGTTGGTATTTATGAGGTTTGGCAAATTAAGGTTGTTGTTTGTGAAATAATGTAAATTTTATGGAGATTGATGAAGTGTATATGCATGTTATTGATGATTTTGTGTAATGTTGCTTTGGATACAGATTATTGTGTTAAAATGAAATTATAATTGTAAATTGGTATGTATGAAGAAGATGAAGAGTTTTGATGAAGGGTTGAACTTGGATGGAGGCACATTTGGTAAGTTTTAATAGGGGTTGGGATTTAAATGTTTTTAAAGTTGAGGTTGTAAATTTAATGAAATCTTTGATTCTTGACCAACATTGACAGAGCATAACTCGGTCTCCAAACCTTTGATTTTTATCAAACTTATCTAGAATAAAAATTTCGTCCTAGAGGTTTACACTGTTTAAAGAACGGATGAAAAATGTTTTAAAATGAAAACGTTATGCACGTCGGAAGTTCGGAATGTAAAACTGAAATTCTGCAACATTTGAACATTTTGGCCACCCTGCATAACTCGTGTCTCACATGCGACGCAGCCATCCTCTTCGGGTATGGTGTCTCGCGTACTCGAGTAGATGTACACGTATGCAAGAGGTCAAATTCTGCAGGGGCACATACTAGTAGCATGAATCCCCACACCTTCGTACTGTTGTACCAGTAAGTGTATTGGGTCGTCCAAGTAATACCTGAGCTAGTCAGGGTCAATCCCACGAGGATTGTGGTTTGAAGCAAGCTTTGGTTATCTTGCAGGTCTTAGTCAGGCAGATCAAGAGGTTGTTGGATTATAGAGTGAAAAAGGTCTAATATATAAACAGAGATAGAAATAGTGTTAAGGATTGGAGTTGCTTTGCCTTTTTGAATTAACTCTGGTATCACTGTCTTCTCTACTTGTGAATGATCTCTTCTATGGTAGGCTGTATGTGATCAACGCCATTGCCCGTGGTCATTGATCTCCTCTGCTCTAAATCAAACACCATTTCCCGTGGTCATCTAATCTGAAGGAGGGTGAAGCTCTAGCAGTTCATTCTCTTGGCGATCCTACTCAAAATGCCACAGACAAGGTCAAATCTTCTGGATTAGAGAATGCTGCTTCTTTGGATTAATTCATAAGACTCAACAGGGCTCCTCCCCTAAACCTAGGAGGTTTAGAAACTCATACTAATGTGAAATACAAAGTGAGAATCGAAAATAATGGCTGTCCTCCCTTTGGAGAATGTAAAATACACTTTAAATACTAAACATATAACTAGTAAGGGTAAAATAGTCTTTTTAGTGCTAAAATCCACTTCTGAGACTCACTTGGTGAGTGTTTGGGCTAAGCTTTGATGAGATCCACGTTCTATGAGGCTCTTACGAAGTTGAATGCTGGCTAGGGGGTCCTCTCTGGGTGTTTGGACGCTGGACTCTGCTCTGTGGGCGTTGGAGGCCTGGAAGGGGACAGGTAGCTGGCGTTGGATGCCAGTTTTAGGACTTCTAATCCGAAGCAAAGTATGGACTAATGAGTGGATATTTTATACGCTTTTTGACATTACTTTCAAATAGGTTTTAGTAGTTTTGGTTTAGCTTTCATTAAGTTGTTATAGGTTTTAGTGTTAAATTTACATTTTTGGATTCTACTATGAGTTTTTTTGTTTTTGTAAAATTTAAGGTATTTTCTGGCTGAAATTGAGGAGCTGGAGTAGAAGTCTGATTCAGAGATAGAGAAAGCACTGCAGATGCTGTCTAAATCTGACCTGCCTGCATTTAGAAGAGCTTTTCTGGAGCTACAGAAGTCCAAATGGAGCTTTCTCAACGGCTATGGAAAGCTGACTTCAAGAGCTTTCTAGAAATATATAATCATCTATACTTTGCTTCGGATTAAAAGGCCCAAAACTGGCATCCAACGCCAGCTACCTGCCCCCTTCCAGGCGTCCAGCGCCCAAAGAGCAGAGACCAATGTACAAATGCCCAAAGAGGACCCCCTAGCTGGCGTTCCATGCCCCAAAGACCTCAAAGCATGTGGATCTCATCAAAGCTCAGTCCAAACACTCACCAAGTGGGCCCCAGAAGTGGATTTTAGCACTAAATAAACTGTTTTATCCTTACTAGTCATCTGTTTAGTATTTAAGTGTTATTTTTACATAATCACGCAGACCTCTTAGGAGGACGCATACGATTCAGCCCTATTTTCATTTTCCATTGTATTTTCTTTTCAGTATGAGTTTCTAAACCTCCTAGGTTGAGGGGAGGAGCCCTGCTGAGCCCTATGAATTAATAAAAGTATTACTATTTCTTTTCGATCCGTGTTTGATTAATTCTAAGATGTGTCTTCGTTCTTCATCACTATGAATGCGTTGATATGGCATAAGGTTATCACATTTCACATGGGTTCAGAGTGCGTCTTTCATCGGACAATGATGAACCACCAGCTTGAATACACGTCTCTCAAACGGCTAATCCACGACTTTATTGGGGACTTCACGAGACATCAGTTCAGCCGATTTACGGGGAGATTAGGGTCTCTGTGGTAGAGGCTAGAACCTAATCCACAGCATCCTCCGATCCAGAAGATTCGACCTTGTCTGTGGCGTTTTGAGTAGGATCATCAAGGAGAATGAACTACAAAAGCTTCACCCTCAATCAGAATGGATCTGCACTAAACCTGGCGTTCAGATCTGGAGGAGTATTGGCAGCTGCTCAAACCATTGCCAATCACATACAGCTTGCCATTGAAGAAATCACTCTCAAGCAAAGGAAACAGTAATACCAGAGTTAATTCAGAAAGACAAAGCAACTCCAACTCTCAACTCTATTCCTATTATTTACTATTCCCAGCATATAATTCCTATCTGTTCATACCCGGGGCCGAGCCGTAAGGTCCAGGTTGGACAAAAAACCGCCTGACCTCTTCTAAAGTTGGTCGATCACTGACCTCTCTGTGAAAGAGCTCGGACGAACCAAAGAAGGCTCAAAGAGGCCCAAGAAAGAAGAGTCACCGCCCACGAGAAGGCGGCTGGCCAAAAGATAGAAAATCTCACCCATAAAAGATAAGATAAGATAACAAACTTATCTCAAGGGAGGTCGCTCAAACTGATCAATCATGTCATAAATGTTTAGTGATCAATCATGTCATATGGGATATTGCCCACCACCACAAACTGATTCTAATCATTATCCTAATGGTGGCTGAGAATATCACTAAGGAATGATAGAGTATGAGCAATCAAATAAAATAGAGTACCTCCCAGAGCCACAAAATAGTTCATATTGTTATGTTAACTACCGAAATTTTGGCTGGGATTTTAATGCTGCATACCCCATTCATCAAGGACTATCATCTCGTAATTATCCAACCTATGCACCTCCACAAAATCTTCTAGAATTTTCAATAGAAGAACTCTCCAAGAGATATCTCTTCATTGCCCAACTCAGTGAGTTTTTAAGGCAAAATGTAAGAGAGGTGATTGAAGATATAGAAATCTCATGGAGAAATCAAGAAGAGGAAATGAGACAATTGGCACAACATTTTGTTAATGAACCAACCAATGTCTTCCCTTAGCCAGGGGAAGAATATCATGCCATCAGTCTAAGAAGTGGAGAAGTGCTTAATGAGGGTGAAAATGAGGAATTGGTAGAGCAAGAAGAAGAGATCTTTGTACCAAGAGAGCCACCATTCCAAGAAGTTCTTGATAAAGAGGATATTCCAACCATCTCACAACACCCAAGTTCTGAAAACAAAGAAGTGAAGGCAATCAATAAAAGCACCAAAGAAAGGATGGTGACCAAGAAAAGAAGGATAATATCCATGAAGAAGAGGTCAACTAAAAGCCATCCCACCCCTACCCCCAACAAGCAAGTTCACTCAAGCTAACAACAAAAGAAAGCTTGCTGGGAGGCACTCAAAATAGGGGACATCAACTGGCTCATCTTTCCTCTTGAGGTCATTCCTCTTAACAAACTGGATGAAGAGGAAGAAAGTTGAGAACAACATGTCAAGCTAATGACATTAAAAGAGCACTTGTTGGGAGGCAACCCAACCGTTGGTAACATTTTTTGTCATTGCTTTGTTTACTTTCAATAATTTGGCATATGATTGCAATCTAAGTTTGGTGTTGCCATGCAACATTTTTATTTTCATTCTTAACTGGGTACTTGCTTCATTCTAAAATGAAAGTGTCACACTAAGTGTGGTGTTGCCACTTATTTTTCATGCTATGTACCATGCACACATCACTTATTAATGCAATCATATTGCCTCTATTTTTAGCTCTTGTGCCTTTATTGTATCTTTAATTTTTCTTGCTTAAGCACATGCATTATTCACATTTCATTGTTAAAGACATTCATGACCCATCATAAATCCTATCACCACTGTTTTATTTGTTGCTTGAGGACAAGCAATAATTCTAAGTTTGGTGTAGGAAGGGGAAGAATAGGAGGAAAGTGACAACAACAATGAAGATGAACTACAAGGTGGTAAAGTTTCTTTTCCTCTTATTTGTTTCTAGTACATCTATATTGCATGATTGTCTTTTATTTCCTTATATGCATGTGTGATTGCTCCTTGTAAATAAGCATAGCTTGATTTTTGAATTGGAACATGTTGCTATGATATTATGACTACCATCTTGAATTTTGTGAGTCAAAGTAATGAAGTTTCATGATCATAAACAAACAAGGTAATTAAAGAAGGAGTTAGCATGAGCTTATATGTATTGGGAAGCTAGCATGATTATTGTTGCTCAATTGCATTTGAATTTGTTTGATTGATGTTTTCATCTAGGACATTTTATGAAATTTTTGAAATCATAAAAACCTTGAAGAAGCAAATGCAAATAAGGCAATAAAAAGAAAAGGGAAAGAATGAGAAAGCTGAAGGCTCTGAGTACCAATGACAATTTATTTGTTAAGTACTTATGGTATTTATGTATCAAGCAAAAAGCTTGAAAATAAAACATTTAGAGTCAAAGCTAGGCTCAAGTGCAAAGCACTCCCTCAAAGCTCAAGGCTCTGAGCATCAATGATTAGAGAGTAAAGAAAAGAAACAAATGAGCTAAAAGAATCCTCTAATTAAATGCTTGTAGTGCTTATGTATCAAGTGGTAATACTTGAAAACAAAGCATTTAGAGTTGTAGCTTTCAACACATGGGGCAAAGCACCCAACTGACCCAAGAAGCTAAGCTAAGAAAAGAATGACAAGCTTGTTTCAAGGAAGGAACATAAAGAAAAAGAATTCATAAAATGAGCTAGATAGAAGCATCAATCATTTGAATGTCTTTTATGATTGTAGCATGCATAAGAAACTAGCTAACCATGAACATAAAAATTGCTACTCTTCTCACCTTGGTTTGTCAAAATCTATTGCATGATTCTTTGTTTACTTGAGGACAAGCAAAGTTTAAGTTTGGTGTTGTGATGACTTGCATCATTTATCCCTTTTTCTTATCTAAAAAGACCATAAAAAGAGCATAATCTCATTAAATCAATGCAATTTCATGAACCAAATGATATATATTATGGCACATTGCTTTGAAATGGGTTTGTGCTGAATTTTAGGTGAAAAGAGCAACAAAAGGGGAAGGAAATAACAAATACAGCTGGGGGTGCCATTTGAAGCTCTGGGCGTGGCACGCCAAGCTTTTGAACCAACTCTCAACAATGGGCGTGCCACTTAGAGCTCTGGGCGTGGCATGCCAAGTTTGTGAAGCCAAGATCTCAAAGAGGGTGTGCCACTTGGTGTCTTGGGCCTGGCACGCCAGGTTTAAATTCCAGAGGAGTGATTTTGAGCCCCACTATGGGCGTGGCACGCCAAGAAGTGGGCGTGGAACGCTAGGGAATATGCCAGCCTGACCTCCTCTCATTAAAATGAAGATATCTTGAGCTACACAACTCCACATGAAGTGATTCTAGTGCCATTGGAAAGTAGACATCCAGAGATTTCCAACCATATATAACACTTTATGATGGACACTAGAATTAAGGAAGATATTGACCCCGAAAACACAAGGAGAAAAACACGTCATTGCAGAGTTACCAGCCTGACCTCTTCATCTTCAAAGGAACATAACTTGAGTTGTAGAGGTTTAAATGATCTGACTTTGGTGGCTTTGGAAAGATGACATCAAGAGCTTTCCAACAATATATAACACTCTAGGGTGGACATCAAATCTAGAGGTGAAAAAAGCCATTATTTCAGCGTTGTAAAACTTGGGCGTGCCACTTGATATCGAAGGCGTGGCACACCAGCTCTATTTTCATAATGGGCGTGGCACACCAGGTTCTGGTCGTGGCACGCCAGTTCTAATGGCTAGAGAGGAAGATTTTGTGCATTATTGAAGGCGTGGCACGCCAAAGAGTGGGCGTGGCACGCCAGGATACTTGACAGACTGACCTATCCACCTTCAAATGGGCATAACTTGAGCTACAGAGGTCCAAATGAGTTTATTCTAGTGGAATTGGAAAGTTAACATTTAGTGCTTTCCAACAATATATAATACGTCATAGTGGACATTCAATTTGAGGCCCAAACAACTCCATCATTTTAGCATGTCAAATGGGTCACAATCCAAAGAGCAAATTCAAGTGGGAATAGCACTTGAAACCACAGGCCAACTTCTCCCTGCAGCCTCCAACCTTCAACCAAGCCCACACCAACTCTCATTCAAGCCACAACTGTCAACCAATCAAGGCCACAAGAAGCATCTAGAATAGTTTATTTTCATTTCATTGTAATTTGCTTCCAATTTTATTTCAATGTAATTTAGGAAAGCCTATATAAAGGCCTTAGTTCATATAATTAGACATGCTGGATTGGGGGGAAGTCTTAGGACCCTCTCTGTTCACCATCCATTTTTCCTCTTTTCTTTCTTACTTTGTAAATAATTTAGTTATGAATTACTAACTCTTTCTATTGGGAAAGAGAGCTCTATTATTTTTCAATGGATTGATTGTTTTTATTATTCTTCTTCTCTTAATCTCTCTTTGATTTACTAGAAGGGATTTCGTTCTTCATGTTAGCATTCAATTATCTTGGAAAAGAGATTGAATGTATTTGGGTTTTATGTGAACCTTGGAAGAGGAATCATAAAACCATGCTTGAAATCCTTTTTCACACTTGAGTAGATTTGGGTTTTGGTGATTGGATATAGTGACATATAATCTACCCACTACTTGGATCTATGAGGATGTGTGGTATAATCAAGGAACAAGTTTCATCTCTTCTCATGAGCAATTAGACCAAGGAATTGGCTATTGATCAAGATTTGAGAGATTGAGTCACCAAGGAATTAGGGCTCAATAAATCATGATTGCCAAGATGTCAATGAGTTGCATGATTGAAGATGAGATGAAATCAATTAATCCAGAGAATGAAATATCTCTTGATCCCAATGTTTATTTTATCTTTCTATCTTTTATTTACCTTATGCTTATTTACATTTTCTACACTTTACATTTCCAGCACTTTACTTTCTTGTACTTTACTTTCCTTGCCATTTACTTTCTTGCACTTTATTGCTTTCCTTTACTTTCATGCAATTTACATTTCCTATTACTTATCATTCAAATCTGAATAGTCTAACTAGGACAGCCAACTAACTATTATTTGTCTTAATCCGTTAATCTCTGTAGGATTCGACCCCACTCCTAGTGGGTTATTACTTGACGATTTTTGGTGCGCTTGCGAAAAGAACGAATTCATCATTTTTATATGGGGAGTGAATTCCGGTCATCAACACTCCAGAAGAGACCTTTCAGAAAGTTTTGAACAAGAAAAAGAGGACATGGCCGAACCTCAAGAGGAGCCAAGAAAGGTCCTTGGTGACTTCATCATGCCTACCTCTGACTTCTATGGCAAAAGCATTGTTGTACTTGCCATTGGAGCTAACAATTTTGAGCTTAAGCCTCAGTTAGTATCTCTTTTGCAGTAGAACTACAAATTCCATAGACTTCCACTGGAAGATCCAAATCAGTTTTTAGCTGAGTTCTTACAGATCTGTGATACTGTAAAGACTAATAGAATTGATCCTGAAGTCTATAAGCTGATGCTTTTCCCTTTTGCTTTAAGAGACAGAGCTAAGTTCTGGTTGGATGCCCAACCTAGAGAGAGTCTTGACTCTTGGAAAAAGCTGGTTAATACTTTTCTGGCTAAGTTCTTTCCTCCTTAAAGATGAGCAAGTTTAGAGTGGAAGTTCAAACCTTCAGATAAAGAGAAGGTGAATCCCTCTATGATGCTTGGAAAAGATACAAGCAACTAATCAGGAGATGTCCTCCTGACATGCTCTCAAAATGGTCCATCATAGGCGTGTTCTATGATGGCTTGTCTTAGATATCCAAGATTCCCTTGGATAGCTCTGCAGGTGGATCCCTCTACTTGAAGAAAATACCTGCAGAAGCAAGAGAGCTCATTGAGATGGTTGCAAACAACCAATTCATGTACACCTCTGGGAGAAATCCTATAAACCATGGAACCTCTCAGAAGAAAGGAGTTCATAAAGTTGAGACTCTAAATGCTATCTTGGCTCAGAAAATAATCCTGACCCAATAGGTCAACATGATCTCTCAACATCTCACTGGGATGCAAACTGCAGCTGGCAGTAATCAGGAAGCTTCTCTTGAAGAAAAAGCTTATGATCCTGATCAACCCACCATGGAGAAGGTGAATTACATAGGAGAACTCTATGGAAACACTTACAACATTTCATGGAGGAATTATCCTAACCTTTCATGGAAGGATCAACAGAAACCTTAGCAAGGTTTCAATAACAACCAAGGTGGTAAGAACCAAAATAGGTTCAATAACAGACCACCATTCCCATCTTCTCAAGGGAATATGGAGACCTCTAAGCAAATCCTCTCTGACTTAGCCACTCTAGTCTTCAGCCTCACTAAGACCACTCATACTTTCATTAATGAAACAAGGTCCTCCATTAGAAATTTGGAGGTACAAGTTGGCCAACGGAGCAAAAGGATCCCAGAGATCCCACCAGACACTCTTCCCAGTAATACTGAGGTTAATCCCAAAGAAGAATACAAGGCCGTAACCTTGGAGGATGAGGCCGAATTGGAGGAGAATGGGAAGGCGTTGAATGCCAGTGAAGAAGCCTTCACTAGGCGTTCAACAACCACAATGGCAGCAAGCCTGGTGTTAAATGCCAGCGAGGAAGTCCTCACTTGGCGTTTAATGCCCATCCTGGCAGAAAAGCTGGCATTGAACGCCAGCCAGAGAGCACTGGCTGGGCGTTTTCAACACCCAAACAAGAAGGCTTTCTGGCTCTGAACGCCAGTGAGGAACCCCTCACAGGGTGTTCAACACCCAACCAGGCAGCCATTCTGGCGCTGAACACTAGTGAGGAACCCCTCACTGGGCGTTCAACGCCCACCAGCCCAGGGAAGCTGGCGTTGAACGCCAGCAAGGACATCCCTGCTAGGTGTTCAACGCCCAGAATGCTAGAAGAACTGCCGTTTAACGCCAGTCAGGGTGGGCAGCAAGGGCATTCAATGCCCAATAAGCTCACAGAGCTGGTGTTGAATGCCAGCCCTAGTACACCCTTTGAGTGCCTGAATCCCACTCAAGAACCCTCTAGCCCAGAACCAAAGGAAACCATAAAGACAATTGAGGTTCCTTTGAATGCACTTCTACAGTGCATAAGTTCTGATGACTACTCATCCTCAAGTGAGGATGAAGACACTAGGGAAGAGCAAGTTTCTCATTTCCTAGGAGCTTTAATAAAGCTGAATGCCAAGCTATTTGGTACAAAGCCCCTAGAGGAAGAACCTCCACTGCTTACCAAAGAACTCCATACTTTGGTTCCGCAAGAGCTACCTCAGAAGCTTCCAGACCCTGGACGCTTTCTGACTCCTTGCACCATAGGCACTATGACCTTTGAAAAGGCTCTATGTGACCTAGGGTCAAGCATCAACCTTATGCCACTCTCTGTAATGGAGAAGCTGGGAATCCTTGAGGTACAAGCTGCACGTCTCTTTAGAGATGGCAGACAAGACCATGAAGAAGCCATATGGCTTAGTGGAGGATGTCTTGGTTAAAGTTGAAAACCACTACATCCCTGCAAACTTCATTGTTTTGGTCATAGGAGAGGATGAGGATGACTGTGTGATAGGTGGACTATCGTCAGTAAAGAATTTTACAAAATATTCGCGTTGCAAGTATAGCTCTCAACCGACAAATAATCCTCGAATCAAATTTTAAGGAATTGGTTGTCACAAAGTTCAACCCCAATAAAAGTAACCGAAGTATTCAAACCTCGGGTCGTCTCACAAGGAATGGGCAAACATGTGCATCAACATTAGTTAGAATTCTGGGGTTGGAAGTCATGATCAAGAAATTAAACTAATAGACTTAACAAGTAAGAAATCTTAAAGTGCAAGAAACTAAATCAAGTTACTAAAGCAAGGTATGAGTAATTTCAAACTAATAAGAGAACATCCAATGTAATTCTACTCTAAAACTAAACAAGTAACTATAACTAGAATTAAGCAAATGAAATTTTTGTGGGTTTCAAATATGAATAATAAAAGCAACTCTTGGCTAGGCATAGGAATTGGGATCACTATCCTTGTCTAATAACCATATCTTGACAATTGTGAGGAACCAAGCTCATTAAGTTTACTTCTATACTTGAAGTATATCAAATGGCTTGATTAACATTAATCCATAAGCCCTAACCTAACTACCAATTGACTTAGTAGTAGGCTAGTGTCAATGGTTATCAAGTTGACCACTAAGGGTTCTCAAATCACCAAATCCATTAGATCCAATGACTCAAGTTTGCCCAATTTCCTTAGCCTAGGCCAAGAGTAAAGAAAACTACTCCATAATCAAAGGAAACATTTTATCAAACACATGGCATGCAATAATAAAAGACATATTCAAATTGAAATTAAATTGTAAATTGAAAGTACCCACTTACAATTATCTATGGCAAACTACTCAATTAACACTATTAATCATGGAAAACATCAATGTAACATTAACAATTCAAGATCCACAAAGTTCACAAGATGAATAAAAAATGGGAAATGACAAGAAAACATAAATCTAACACAAGATATCAACAAGATTATACTAGGGAATTCAAATTAAGTAATCAAAACTAGAAATCAACAAAACCCAATTCATAATTTAACAAGGGAAGATCAAATCAAACTAGATCTAGAGAAGAATAAGGGTTTCTCTCTCTAGAAGAACAAAAACTAAAAACTAGCCAAAATTATGTCTATGTGTGTAATGAATGATACCCCCCTTTCCCCTTAGAGTTCCTGGGTCTTTTCCATGCAGAATCAGCTTGAATTTGGGCCTGCTGAGCCTCAGAAATCGCCAGCCATGATTTCTTTAATGAGGTCACGTGTTGCTCGTCACGCGTACGCGTCATGTATGTGTACGCATCGCCTGAATTTTGCGATCCACGTAGACGCGGCAAGCATGCGTGCGCGTCGATGGGGATTTTGCCAATCCACGCAGATGCGTCACTCTTCACGCGCCATACCCAACTCCTTGCACCCGCGTGTGCACGTGGTGTGCGCGTTCGTGTCGAAGCTGATTTCCCAAAGCCCAATTCTTCATGTTCCTTCCACTTGTTCATGCTTTCTTTCTCTCTTCTAAGCCATTCTTGCCCTACAAACTCTGAAATCACTCAACAAACATATCACGGCATCAAATGGTAATAAAAGAAGATCAAAATATGGCATTTTTTAAGGCAAAAGAAGCATGTTTTCTTTCATGAAGCAATATTAGGAAGAGAACACAAAACCATACAATTTTTGTGAATAAGTGTGGAAAATATTGACAAAATCCCCCAAATTCTACACAACATAAACCACAAAATTAGGATTTATTACTGTGTCATCCTTGTAAGACCTTTCCTAGCCATAGCTAATGCTATCATTGATGTGGCTAAGGGAGAACTAACCCTAAAGTTAGGGGAGGATCACATCTTATTCAAGATGCCTCATCCTAATTCTTCTTCTAAAAGAGAGATAATAGTACAATACCTAGTGTGTAAACCCTCTCTTTCTGTGCAGAGCTCTGTAGAACCACCAAATATCAATTCTAAGTTTAGTGTTGGGCAGCCCTCAACAAGATCTAAGCACAAAGGTACTAAAAAGAAAGTACCTAAAGGCTGAAAGGACAAGAAAGTCCCAACAGAAGGCCTCTCAGCTGGCATGAGAGTTGTCTTCACTAAGAATCCAGTCCTACCACATTGATGCGGGCAAAAATCGGTGAATTAAAAATTATTAGAATATATGCGTTGCAAGTATAGTTCTTAACTCGCCCGAAATCCACCGCTCAATTTAGAAAGGTGTCACAGAAAATTTAAATTTAAAATACTGGGAGTATGAATCCCAGGTCGTCTCCCAACGAGTTGTAGGAAAGGGCGCTATTTTATTAATCAGATGTTTTTGAAAAGGTTTGAGTTGAGTAAACAGGAAATTAAATTGATGAAATTGAATAATGTGAATAAAAGCCTTGACTGGGAGTTGATTACATGGAAGCCTTATTCTTGATGGAACACTCTTAAGATTAATTGACAATTGAGAGTTATTTCGTTTAGTTATCCTTTACTAAGTAAAGGAAGGTTAAACAAGTTGGAATGATGTTCTATTCACAAGTCCCAATCCACTCTGGGGAGGATTGATGTTAGGAATTAGAGAGCAATCCAACAATAACCCAATTACAATCTTTCTCTTGAACCTTCCAACTCAAGGGATCCTTTCAATCAACTCCCCATCAAGTTAGGGAACTACTCACTCATTGTAAAGGTAAAATTCATAGCATATGAAAAGGAATTGAAGAAAGACATTGTAAATAAAAATTAAAAATAATCAATTAAAAATAAAAGTGATCCTTGTATTAAATAATCCTAAAAATATTTCAATGGTAAAATTAAACAAAGCAAGGAACATGAAAGAGTAAGCCAAGTAAAGAAAACGAACTAGAGTGACGAAATCTTGATGAGGTAATAACTCTTCTCAATATCCCAATGCAAAAAGCTAGAGAAACTAAAAAATCCTAAGAACTATGAATGTGTAGAGAGAAAACCTAGAGGAGGAGTAAACAAGATCTAAAAACTAGAGCTGCGTAGAATGAATGTTGTCTTTGGTTTCTGCATGTTCTCTGGCTTTAGTCTGCTGTTTCGGGCCAAAAACTGGGTCAAAATAGGGCCCGAAATCGCCCCCAGCGAATCTGCAAATTATGCAGGTCGCGCACGTCACGCGATCGCGTCGCTCATGCGGACGCGTCATTCGCGTTTCTGCTTTGCCACGCGGACGCGTCGTCCATGCGGCCGCGTCACTCGTGCTGTTCCATCTGTGCGGTGGCATCATCCATGCGGCCGAGTCGATGCAAATTGCTCTTTTCCGCGCGGTCGCGTCATCCATGCGACTGCGTCACCTCTCGCTGGTCATCTCCTCAATTTCTTGTGTTCCTTCCATTTTTGCAGGCTCCCCTTCCAATCTCTAACTCATTCATGCCCTATAAAGCCTGAAACACTTAACACATAGATCACGGCATCGAATGGAATAAAGGAGAAATAAAATACATAATTAAAAGTTTCTAGGAAGCAAGTTTTCAACCATAAAACATCTTTAGGAAGGAAATATAAATGCATGCTTATTTAATGAATAAGTGGGCAAAGATCATAATAAAACTACACAATTAAACACAATATAAACCATGAAATAGTGGTTTATCAACCTCCCCACACTTAAATATTAGCATGTCCTCATGCTTAATTGAAGAAGATAAAATAAATGAGGAAAAAAGTAAGACAGATAAAAGTGCAAGAAGATAGCTCATGAAAGCAGGGAACATAGAAATTCAAGCATGGAACCCTCACTGATGGTGTATGTACACTCTAGTCTCTCTAGTGTATAGGGTAATCACTCTATCCTTCTCTAATCATGCTTTCTAATTTTTGTTCTTCTCCTAACCAGTCAACAACATTTACAATACCAATGCAAGCATCATGAGGTCTTTTCAAGGTTGTAATGGGGCCAAGGTAAGGGTAAGGATTCATATATGGCTAGTAAGCTTATAAATTGAATCTTTAATTAACCTAAGCTTTAACATAACCTATATATACTCTATATAACTTAGAATTCACACCTAGCTACCCAGAATTCCCTTTTACGTTCCATACTCATGTATCAACTTTTTTTATTTTTATTTTATCATATGTGCATTGATTTTTGAATTCTTAATTCAGCATTGGGGTAATTTTGTCCCCTTATTTATTGATTGATTTTTTTTAAATAGAAACATAAAAATAAATATAGCTTATCAATGCACATAGATTTTTGATTCTTATAGTTTCACATGAGTAGGTATCCAAATTCCCATTAAATTATCATGACACATTCCCTTAATAACTTTTGTTCCCACAATTTCCCATACTTAACTAGCACACACAATTCTATCTTAAGCTAACCAAAGATTCAATTTGGGATATACAACTGTTTTTCCGCTTAAGGCTAGTAATGTGGTGAAATATAGAACAAATGGGATTTAAAGGCTCAAAGTGGTTAACAAAGGTAATTAAAAGGGTAGGCTTAATTTAGATAAGTAAGCTAAACAAATAATGGCCTCAATCATATGCAAGCATATAAATATAATAAACATTGGATATATAAGATAAAACAAAATATAGATTACAATCATAGAGAAGTAAACACACAAGAATAAAATAATTATGGTTAAATAATGTAACCATGCATAAAGGCTCAAATCTTCACAGGTTGTGTGTTCTTTAGCTCAAAAATCATGTTCCAAATACAACTTCAAGCAGATTTATCATAAAATGTGAAAAATTAGTAAAATTTTGTTCCAAAGATAGAGTCTTAGAAGAAACTTATTGTCTTTTTAATCAAGTAGAGCATGCATGCAACTAACCTATTACTATGCAATTTATCCTATTCTATAAAGGAAAGAAAATCTAACTAAATATCCTAATTTATTGGTGCTAGGGAAGAGAAATTACCTCCGGAAGTCAGGTACTGACCGACCTCCCCACACTTAAGGCTTTGCACCATCCTCGGTGCCATCTGTCAGGAACAGGGGTGGGCTGGTTGCAGTATCTTCACAGTCGGGACCATCATGGCTCCCTGTGCTGGTAAAAGAAGTGGAGTCCGGGGTGTCTGAGTCCTTGAAGTATCCCTTGAGTAGCTCCTTGAGGTGTTTGAATCGGCGCTCGTGATGGCGCTCTCTTAACTTCGCTTTTTGTTCTTGCCGATCCAATATTTGGATTATCTGCTGGAGCAATTCATCTGTTGTAGGTGCTTGTGGTGTTGAAGAAGGAATATCTTCAACTGGAGCAGTAGGAAGGCTTGTAGTGGCTGCTGGAAGTCTGAGGTACTTCCCATTGGGGACATACTGATCATCCCGTGAAAGCATGGCTTTGGTGTCTCCAGCTCTGTAGGAAACTCCAGCTACTGAGACAAGATCTGAGACCAAGGCGAGAAAAGGTAAGTTGCCCGTAATTTGTACGTGTCCCATGGCATTCTGGATATGTCTTGGTAGATTCAGGGGCTGGTCTGTAAGGATGCACCATAGTAGCACGGCCATGTCTGCAGTGAAGGAGGACTCGTGAGTGCTCGAAAAGACGTAATAGGACATGATCTGTGCCCAAACACGAGCCTCCAGGGTAAGTGCTGAAGCTGATATTCCCTTAGGGCGGGTACGATGGTATCCGTAGATCCAACGGCTGCCCGGTAGTGTGATAACTCTAAGAACATCTACCCAGTCAAATTGGTACATCTGGTGCTTGAGTGCAGCTTCTTGAAAAGCGTCCAATCCTTCTGGAATAGGGGGAAGACTCAAAGCTTGTTGAATAGCCTCTTCTGTAATGGGGACTTGCTTCTAACGGACAAAGACAAACTGCAGGGTAGGCAGGTAGAAGTTAGAGTAAAACTTGACTACCCAAGAAAGATTGTCCTGCTTTTGTTGTCTCTGTAGGAAACCCCATTGTCTTCATTCAATTTGCGGCTCAACAAAAGTAGCAATATTGGGCGGGAGGATAAGAAGGTGTTCGTTGTTGTAACTCCTTTCAACAAAAGTAGCATGACTCTCTGTTCGTTTTTATTTTTCTCTCCTCTCCTTGCCACGCGGATGCGTCGCTGATGCGGTTGCGTCGTGTGGCATTTTTTTTTTAATATGCAAATGCAGATGTACGAAAGTACTGATAAAGAGAAGAGTTATTGAATATGAAAAACTAAAAATAAAGAAAAGAACGATCATACCATGGTGGGTTGTCTCCCACCTAGCACTTTGCTTTAACATCCGTAAGTTGGACGCTCCACTAGCTCAGTCTGTGGCTATGTGGGGATCTTCCAAAAGGAAGATCTCGAGTTCCTTGTCTTTCTTCTGCTTTTCGCCATGGTACAGCTTTAAACGATGTCCATTAACTTTGATAAGCTCCGAGCTCGAAGGATGGCTAAGGTGATAGACTCCGTACGGTTCGGCCTTCTCTATTCTGTATGGACCTTCCGATCTTGATCTCAACTTGCCTGGCATGAGCCTCAGTTGAGATTTGTAAAGGAGGACTGAGTTCCCAGGTTGGAACTCTTTCCTCTTGATGTTCTGGTCATGTACCGCCTTCATCTTCTCCTTGTGTAGTCTTGAGTTCTCATAAGCTTCTAGGCGAAGGCTCTCCAGTTCTTGCAGTTGCAACTCCCTTTCAGCTCTGGCTTTCTCAATTCCCATATTGCACTCCTTGACTGTCCAAAAGGCTTTGTGCTCTACTTCTACCGGGAGATGACAAGCTTTTCCACAAACTAAGCGAAAAGGACTCATCCCAATAGGTGTAATGTATGATGTTCTGTATGCCTAGAGTGCATCTTGTAGCCTGGTGCTCCAGTATCTTCTATGAGGCTTTACTATCTTCTGCAAGATACGCTTTATCTCTCTATTTGACACCTCGGCTTGCCCATTGGTCTGAGGATGGTATGCTGTTGCAACCTTATGAATTATCCCATGCTTCTTCATTAGTCCTGTTAGTCTCCTGTTACAAAAATGGGTGCCTTGATCGCTCACGATTGCTCGTGGTGATCCAAAACGACAGATAATATGGTTTTTCATAAAGGAAATAACAGTGTTAGCATCATCAGTGTGGGTAGGAATTGCTTCCACCCATTTGGAAACGTAATCCACAGTTAACAATATGTAAAAATAACCATTAGAATTTGGAAATGGACCCATGAAGTCAATGCCCCAAACATCAAAGATTTCACAGAAAAGCATATATTGTTGAGGCATCTCATCCCTCTTGGATATATTACCAAATTTTTGGCATGGGAGGCAAGATTTACAAAATTCAGCAGCGTCTCTAAAAAGAGTAGGCCACCAAAATCCACAGTCTAAGATTTTTCTAGTAGTTCTTTAGGGGCCAAAATGTCCTCCACTCTCAGATGAGTGACAGGCCTCTAAGATGGACTGGAATTCTGATTGAGGCACACACCATCTAATTACCTGATCAGCGCCACATCTCCATAAATATGGGTCATCCCATATATAATATTTAGACTCGCTTTTCAGCTTGTCTCTTTGGTGCTTAGAAAAGTTTGGAGGAAATGTGCGGCTAACTAGATCATTAGCTACATGTGCATACCAAGGAGATACCTCAGATACTGCTTGCAGGTTATCAAATGGAAAATTATCATCTATAGGAGTAGAATCATTCTTAATGTTCTCAAGGCGACTCAAGTGGTCTGCCACTAAATTCTGGTTACCACTCCTATCGTTTATTTCTAAATCAAATTCTTGTAATAGTAGTATCCAACATATAAGTCTTGGTTTGGACTCCTTTTTAGATAATAGATACTTTAAAGCTGCATGGTCCGAATACACTACTACTCTAGTACCAAGTAAATAAGCTCAGAATTTATCCAGAGCAAAAATAATAGCAAGAAGCTCTTTTTCAGTAGTAGTATAATTGGACTGGGCAGCGTCTAAAGTCTTAGACGCATAAGCAATAAAAAAAGGGTCCTTACCTTCGCGCTGAGCCAGCGCTGCTCCTACTGCATGGTTGGAAGCATCGCACATGATTTCAAATGGCTGGCTCCAGTCTGGTCCTCTCATAATTGGAGCTTGAGTCAGGGCGGCCTTCAGCTTATCAAACGCTTGCTTGCAATCTTCACCGAACTCGAATTCAATATCCTTCTGTAGTAATCTGGATAAGGGAAGTGCTACCTTACTAAAGTCCTTAATAAATCTCCTGTAAAAACCTGCATGGCCAAGGAACGAATGGACTTCCCTCACAGAAGAGGGGTAAGGTAAACTAGAAATAACATTCACCTTTGCTGGGTCTACAGAAATGCCAGTATTAGATACCACATGTCCTAATACAATACCTTGTTTCACCATAAAATGACATTTTTCAAAATTCAGTACAAGGTTTGTATTAACACATCTATCCAATACTCTAGATAATCCATCTAAGCAAAGGCTAAAAAAATCGCCATAAATGCTAAAATTATCCATAAAAACCTCCATACAGTCCTCAATAAGATCAGAGAAAAGATTCATCATACACCTTTGGAAAGTAGCTGGTGCATTGCACAAGCCAAAGGGCATTCTCTTGTAAGCATTAGTCCCAAAAGGACATGTAAAAGTGGTCTTTTCCTGATCCTCAGGAGCTATATGAATTTGGAAATAACCTGTGTAACCATCTAAAAAGCAATAATGTGATTTACCTGACAGGCGATCCAGCATTTGATCAATGAATGGAAGTGGGTCGTGATCCTTACGGGTTGCTTGGTTGAGACGCCTATAATCAATGCAGACTCTCTAAGCATTCTGAACTCTAGTTGCTATGAGCTCTCCATGCTCATTCTTCACTGTAGTGACTCCAGACTTCTTGGGCACCACTTGTACTGGGCTAACCCATTCACTGTCTGAAATGGGATAGATGATACCTACTTCCAATAGTCTAGTCACTTCCTTTTTGACAACTTCCAAGATAGTGGGATTCAATCTTGGAAGTTGTCAAAAAGGAAGTGACCAGACTATTGGAAGCAGGTATCATCTATCCCATTTCAGACAGCGAATGGGTTAGCCCAATACAAGTGGTGCCCAAGAAGTCTGGAGTCACTACAGTGAAGAATGAGCATGGAGAGCTCAGCAACTAGAGTTCAGAATGCTTGGAGAGTCTGCATTGATTACAAGCGTCTCAACCAAGCCACCCGTAAGTATCACTACCCACTTCCATTCATTGATCAAATGCTGGATCGCCTATCAGGTAAATCACATTATTACTTTTTAGATGGTTACACAGGTTATTTCCAGATTCATATAGCTCCTGAGGATCAGGAAAAGACCACTTTTACATGTCCTTTTGGGACCTACGCTTACAAACGAATGTCCTTCGGCTTGTGCAATGCACCAGCTACTTTTCAAAGGTGTATGATGAGTCTTTTCTCTGATCTTATTGAGGACTGTATGGAAGTTTTATGGATGATTTTAGCGTTTATGGTGATTCTTTTAGCTTTTGCTTAGATGGATTATCTAGAGTATTGGATAGATGTGTCAGTACAAACCTTGTATTAAATTTTGAAAAATGTCATTTTATGGTAAAACAAGGGATTGTATTAGGACATGTGGTATCTAATATTGGCATTTCTGTAGACCCAGCAAAGGTCAATGTTATTTCTAGTTTACCTTACCCCTCTTCTGTGAGGGAAGTCCGTTCGTTCCTTGGCCATGCAGGTTTTTACAGGAGATTTATTAAGGACTTTAGTAAGGTAGCACTTCCCTTATCCATATTACTACAGAAGGATATTGAATTCGAGTTCGGTGAAGATTGCAAGCAAGCGTTTGATAAGCTGAAGGCCACCCTGACTCAAGCTCCAATTCTGAGAGGACCAGATTGGAGCCAGCCGTTTGAAATCATGTGCGATGCTTCCAACCATGCAGTAGGAGCAGCGCTGACTCAGCGCGAAGGTAAGGACCCTTTTGTTATTACTTATGCGTCTAAGACTTTAGACGTTACCCAGTCCAATTATACTACTACTGAAAAAGAGTTTCTTGCTATTGTTTTTGCTCTGGATAAATTTTGAGCTTATTTACTTGGTACTAGAGTAGTAGTGTATTCGGACCATGCAGCTTTAAAGTATCTATTATCTAAAAAGGAGTCCAAACCAAGACTTATACGTTGGATACTGCTATTACAAGAATTTGATTTAGAAATAAAGGATAGGAGTGGTAACCATAATTTAGTGGCAGACCACTTGAGTCGCCTTGAGCACATTAATTATGATTCTACTCCTATAGATGATAATTTTCCATTTGATAACCTGCAAGCAGTATCTGAGGTATCTCCTTAGTATGCACATGTAGCTAATTATCTAGTTAGCCGCACATTTCCTCCAAACTTTTCTAAGCACCAAAGAGACAAGCTGAAAAGCGAGTCTAAATATTATATATGGGATGACCCATATTTATGGAGATGTGGTGCTGATCAGGTAATTAGACGGTGTGTGCCTCAATCAGAATTCCAGTCCATCTTAGAGGCCTGTCACTCATCTGAGAGTGGAGGACATTTTGGTCCTCAAAGAACAGCTAGAAAGGTCTTAGACTGTGGATTCTAGTGGCCTACTCTTTTTAGAGACGCTGCTGAGTTTTGTAAATCTTGTCTCCTATGCCAAAAATTTGGTAATATATCCAGGAGGGATGAAATGCCCCAACAAATTATGCTTTTCTGTGAGATTTTTTATGTTTGGGGCATTGACTTCATGGGTCCATTTCCAAATTCTAATGGACATCTTTATATATTGTTAGCTGTAGATTACGTTTCAAAATGGGTGGAAGCGATTCCTACCCGCACTGATGATACTAACACTATTGTTTCTTTTGTGAGAAACCATATTATTTGTCGCTTTAGATCCCCACGAGCAATCGTGAGCGATCAAGGCACCCATTTTTGTAACAGGAGACTAACAGGACTAATGAAGAAGCATGGGATAATTCATAAGGTTGCAACAGCATACCATCCTCAGACCAATGGGCAAGCCGAGGTGTCAAATAGAGAGATAAAGCGTATCTTGCAGAAGATAGTCAAACCTCATAGAAAAAACTGGAGCACCAGGCTACAAGATGCACTCTGGGCATATAGGACAGCATACAAAACACCCATTCGGATGAGTCCTTTCCGCTTAGTTTATGGAAAAGCTTGTCATCTCCCAGTTGAAGTGGAGCACAAAGCCTTTTGGGCAGTCAAGGAGTGCAACATGGAAATTGGGAAAGCCGGAGCTGAAAGGAAGTTGCAACTACAAGAACTGGAAAGCCTTCGCCTAGAAGCTTATGAGAACTCAAAACTATACAAGGAGAAGATGAAGTTCAGAACATCAAGAATAAAGAGTTCCAGCCTGGGGATTTAGTCCTCCTTTACAAATCTCGACTGAGGCTCATGCCAGGCAAATTGAGATCAAGATGGGAAGGTCCATACAGAGTAGAGAAGGCCGAACCGTACGGAGTTTATCACCTAAGCCATCCTTCACACTCTGACCTTATCAAAGTTAATGGACACCGGTTGAAGCTATACCATGGCGAGAAGATACAGAAAAATAAGGAGCTTGAGATCTTTCTCTTGGAAGACCCCCACATAGCAGAAGATTGAACTAGTGGAGCGTCCAACTTACGGACGTTAAAGCAAAGTGCTAGGTGGGAGACAACCCACAATGGTATGATCGTCCTTTTCTTTATTTTTAGTTTTTCATATTCAATAACTCTTCTCTTTATCAGTACTTTCGTGCATCAGCATCTGCATATAAAAAAAAAGGAGAAGGTGCCACGCGACGCGACCGCATCAGCGACGCGTCCGCGTGGCAAGGAGAGAAGAGAAAAATAAAAACGAACAGAGAGTCATGCTGGAGCATGGCTGGAGGCGTGCCAGTGGCACAAATCAACCCACGCGACCACCTCGCTGACGCATCCGCGTCATATGGGCATAATGGCCTCCCATGCGACCGCGTGCCCCACGCGGCCGCGTGCCCTGATTTTCGACGTAAAACGGGTGCACAGCTGAAAGTTGTGCTAGAGTGGTGCTGGACTGGCGCTGGACACGCAATCCCCTCACGCGACCGCATGCCCCACGTGGCCGCGTCGTACCCCATAACTTGCCCACTCACGCGATCGCATGCCCCACGCGATCGCGTCACCCCAATTTTGGCAAATACATCAATTTGAACAGAGAGCCTGCACTCGCGCCAGAAGCCTAACACGGGTCACGCGACCGCGTGACCGACGCGATCGCGTCCCCTTACTTGAAGCGCAATCACGCGAACACGTGCCCCACGCGGCCGCGTCACTTGCGCCGCACAGCTCAACCTGAATTGCCAAAATATCTTATCTTTTTCCTCTCTAATCCTAATTTTTCTTTTCCCTCCTTATTTCTTCCTTCTCTCTTCTTCCTTCTCTCTTCTTCCTTCTATCTCACCTCTCACTCTTTCTCCCTCACCTCCATTAACAAGGTTTTTATTTTCTTCTTCATCCTTTTCTTTTCTATCATTCTTCTTATTTTATTTGTTATTTTCTTTTCTTTTCTTTTCTTTTTCCTTTCATTATTCATATTTTCTTTCTTCTTCTTTCCTTTTTACATAGTGTTAGAATTTTATTTGGGTCATTATTCTTCCTTATATGCTTGTGGATTGTTGCAAATTGCTTGACAATTATATATTATTTTCTTTAAAGGGTTGCTTGCATGTTCACTTTAATACTTTCTATACTCTATTTACCTTGCATGCTATGTAAGAGGAACTAAAAGAGCACTAGTGGCAGAGCCTTCTTCAACTGCAGTCAAGCCCTCAACAAAAAGGGTTAAGAGGATTATCAAGATTGATGAAAAGGAGAAAGCCTTTCCAGCAAAGGACACTGCGCGATTTCCAAATCGCTACTGTGAGTAGATGTTCCCTATTCTAGCTGAACGGAGTTACAACAACGAACACCTTCTTATCCTCCCGCCCAACATTGTTACTTTTGTTGAGTCGCAAATTGAACGAAGACAATGGGGTTTCCTACGGAAACAGCCAAGGCAGGTCAATCTCTCTTGGGTAGTCGAGTTCTACTCTAACTTCTACTTGCCTACTCTACAGTCTGTCTATGTACGTCAGAAGCAAGTCCCCATTATAGAAGAGGCCATTCGACAAGCTCTAAGTCTTCCCCCTATTCCAGAAGGAATGGACGCCTTTCAAGAAGCTGCACTCAAGCGCCAGATGTACCAATTTGAATGGGAAGATGTTCTCAGAATTATCGCATTACCTAGCAGCCGTTGGATCTACGGATACCATTGTACCCGTCCTAAGGGAATATTGGCTTCAGCACTTACCCTGGAGGCTCGCGTATGGGCACAGATCATGTCCCATTACGTCTTTCTGAGCACTCACGAGTCCTCCTTCACTGCAGACATGGCCGTTCTACTATGGTGCATCCTTACAGACCAGCCTCTGAATCTACCAAGACATATCCGGAATGCCATGGGACACGTTCAAATTGCGGGCAACTTACCTTTTCCCGCCTTGGTCTCAGATCTTGTCTCAGCAGCCGGAGTTTCCTACAGAGCTGGAGACACCAAAGCCATGCTCCCACGGGATGATCAGTATGTCCCCAATGGGAAGTACCTCAGACTTCCAACAGCCACTACCAGCCTTCCTACTGCTCCAGTTGAAGATATTCCTTCTTCAACACCACAAGCACCTACAACTGATGAACTGCTCCAACAGATAATCAGAAGATTGGATCGGCAAGAACAGAAAGTGAAGTTAAGAGAGCGCCGTAACGAGCACCGATTCAAACACCTCAAGGAGCTACTCAAAGAAAAATTCAAGGACTCAGACACCCCGGACTCCACTTCCTTTACCAGCACAGGAAGCCATGATGGTCCCGACTGTGGAGATACTACTACCAGCCCACCCCTGTTCCTGACAGATGGCAACGAGGACGGTGCAAAGCCTTAAGTGTGGGGAGGTCGGTCAGTACCTGACTTCCGGAGGTAATTTTTCTTCCCTAGCACCAATGAATTAGGATTTTAGTTAGTTTTTCTTTCTTTTATAGAATAGGATAAATTGCATAGTAATAGGTTAGTTGCATGCATTCTCTACTTGATTGAAAAGACAATAAGTTTTTTCTAAGACTCTATCTTTGGAACAAAATTTCACTAATTTTTAAAATTTTTATAATAAATTTGCTTGAAGCAATATTTGGAACATGATGTTTGAGCTAAAGAACACACAACCTGTGAAGATTTGAGCCTTTATGCATGGTTACATTATTTAAACATAATTATTTTATTCCTGTGTGTTTACTTCTCTATGATTGTAATCTGTATTTTGTTTCATCATATATGTCCAATATTTATTATATTTATATGCTTGCACATGATTGAGGCCATTATTTGTTTAAACTCACTTATCCAAATTAAGCCTACCCTTTTCAATTACCTTTGTTAACCACTTTGAGCCTTTAAATCCCATTTGTTCTATATTTCACCACATTACTAGCCTTAAGCGGAAAAACAATTGTATATCCCCAATTGAATCTTTGGTTAGCTTAAGATAGAATTGTGTGCGCTAGTTAAGTATGGGAAATTGTGGGAACAAAAGTTATTAAGGGAATGTGTCATGATAATTTAAGGGGAATTTAGATACCTACTCATGTGAAACTATAAGAATCAAAAATCTATGTGCATTGATAAGCTATATTTATTCTCATGTTTAAAAAAAAATCCAAAAATATCTAATAAATAAATAAGGGGACAAAATTACCCCAATTTAAGAATTCAAAAGTCAATGCACATATGATAAAAATTAAAATAAAAAGTTGATACATGAGAATGGAATATAAAAGGGGAATTCTGGGTAGCTAGGTATGAATTCTAAGATTACGCAAGTTATATAGGTTAGGTTGAAGCTTGGGTTAATTAAAGATTCAATTTATAAGCTCACTTGACCATACATGTATCCCTACCTACCTTGGCCTCATTACAACCTTGAAAAGACCTCATGATGTTTGCATTGGTATATTAACTGTTGTTGATTGGTTAGGAGAAGAACAAAAGTTAGAAAACATGATTAGAGAAGGATAGAGTGATTACCCTATACACTAGAGAGATTAGAGCGTACATACATCATTAGTGAGGGTTCAATGCTTGAATTTTCATGTTCCCTGCTTTCATGAGCTATCCTCTTGCATTTTTATCGGCTCTTACTTTATAAGAATTGAATTAGTGGAATTTGACTTATAATTGTTTTGAAGAACTTACTTACTTTTGATCAAGTGGACAAGAATCATATAGTTGCATTCATATATAGGTTGCATTGCATTTCATAGCTTTTACATGTTCTTACTCATTTCATTTATCTCCTTCAATTAAGCATGAGGACATGCTAATGATTAAGTGTGGGGAGGTTGATAAACCACTATTTCATGGTTTATATTGTGTTTAATTATGTGGTTTTATCATGATCTTTGCCCACTTATTCATTAAATAAGCATGCATTTATATTTCCTTCCTAAAGATGTTTTATAGTTGAAAACTTGCTTCTTAGAGACTTTTAATTATGTATTTTATTTCTCCCTTATTCCATTCGATGCCGTGATCTGTGTGTTAAGTGTTTCAGGCTTTATAGGGCATGAATGAGTTGGAGATTGGAAGGAAAGCCTGCAAAAATGGAAGGAACACAAGAAATTGAGGAGATGACCAACGAGAAGCGATGCGGCCGCATAGATGACGCGATCGCACGGAAGAGAGCAATTTGAAGCGACGCGGCCGCATGGATGACGTGACTGCGCGGCATGGAATAACACGAGTGACGCGGCCACATGGACGGTGCGTCCGCGTGGCAAAGCAGAAACGCGAATGACGCGTCCGCATGAGCGACGCGATCGCGTGACGTGCGCGATCTGTATAATTTGCAGATTCGCTGGGGACGATTTCAGGCCCGATCTTGACCCAATTTTCGGCCTGGAACAGTAGACTAGAGCCAGAGAACATGCAGAAACCAAGGACAACATTCATTCTACACAATTTTAGTTTTAGATCTAGTTTTACTCCTCCTCTAGGTTTTTCTCTTTACACATACATAGTTTGGGATATTGAGAAGAGTTATCACCTCATCAAGACTTCGTCATTCTAGTTCGTTTTCTTTACTTGGTCTTACTCTTCCATGTTCTTTACTTTGTTTAATTTTACCGTTGGAATATTCTTAGGGTTATTTAATACAAGGATCACTTTTATTTTTAATTGACAACTTTAATTTTATTTGCAATGTCTTTCCTTAATTTCTTTTCATATGCTATGAATTTTACCTTTACAATGAGTGAGTAGTTCCCTAACTTGATGGGGAATTGATTGAAAGGAACCCTTGAGTTGGAAGGCTTGAAGGAAAAACTATAATTGGGTTTATGGTTGGATTGCCTCCTAATCACTAACACCAATCCCTTTTAATTAAGTGGATTGCAACTTGTGAACGGACATAGCATTCCAACTTGTTTAACTTTCCTTCACCTAGTGAAGGATAACTAAACAGGATAACCTTTAATTGTCAATTAATCCTGAGAGCATTCCAACAATAATAGGGATTCCAACTAATCAATTCTCAGTCAAGACTTTTATTTACATTATTCAAATTCATCAATTTAATTTCCTGTTTGCCCAATTCAAACCTTTTTTGAAAATCTCTGATTAATAAAATAGCACACTTTTCTGCAACTCGTTGGGAGACGACCTGGGATTCATACTCCCAGTATTTTAAATTCAATTTTCTGTGACACCTTTCTAAATTGATAGGAAGATTTCCGGCGAATTAAGAACTATACTTGCAACGTATATATTTTAATAATTTTTAATTCGCTAATTTATGCATGCATCAAACACTCTTAAGATTAATTGACAATTGAGAGTTATTTCGTTTAGTTATCCTTTACTAAGTAAAGGAAGGTTAAACAAGTTGGAATGTTGTTCTATTCACAAGTCCCAATCCACTCTAGGGAGGATTGGTGTTAGGAATTAGAGAGCAATCTAACAATAACCCAATTACAATCTTTCTCTTGAACCTTCCAACTCAAGGGTTCTTTTCAATCAACTTCCCATCAAGTTAGGGAACTGTTCACTCATTGTAAAGGTAAAATTCATAGCATATGAAAAGTAATTGAAGAAAGACATTGTAAATAAAAATTAAAAATAATCAATTAAAAATAAAAGTGACCCTTGTATTAAATAATCCTAAAAATATTCCAATGGTAAAATTAAACAAAGCAAGGAACATGGAAGAGTAAGCTAAGAAAAGAAAACGAACTAGAGTGACGAATTCTTGATGAGGTAATAACTCTTCTCAATATCCCAATGCAAAAAGCTAGAGAAACTAAAAAATCCTAAGAACTATGAATGTGTAGAGAGAAAACCTAGAGGAGGAGTAAACTAGATCTAAAAACTAGAGCTGTGTAGAATGAATGTTGTCTTTGGTTTCTGCATGTTCTCTGGCTCTAGTCTGCTGTTCCGGGCCGAAAACTGGGTCAAAATAGGGCCCGAAATTGCCCCCAGCGAATTTGCAAATTATGCAGGTCGCGCACGTCACGCGATCGCGTCGCTCATGCAGACGCGTCATTCGCGTTTCTGCTTTGCCACGTGGACGCGTCGTCCATGCGGCCACGTCACTCGTGCTGTTCCATCCGCGCGGTCGCATCATCCATGCGGCCGAGTCGATGCAGATTGCTCTTTTCCGCGTGGTCGCGTCATCCATGCGACCACGTCGCCTCTCGCTGGTCATCTCCTCAATTTCATGTGTTCCTTCCATTTTTGCAGGCTCCCCTTCCAATCTCCAACTTATTCATGCCCTATAAAGCCTGAAACACTTAACACACAGATCACGGCATCAAGTGGAATAAAGGAGAAATAAAATACATAATTAAAAGTCTCTAGGAAGTAAGTTTTCAACCATAAAACATCTTTAGGAAGGAAATATAAATGCATGCTTATTTAATGAATAAGTGGGCAAAGATCGTGATAAAACCACACAATTAAACATAATATAAACCATGAAATAGTGGTTTATCACACATACAGTGAGTCGTGTCCTATCTCTAGAGCATGTAGAGTTCATTCATGAGAGGACATGAAGAAAATTCACTATCACGGGCGAAAATCTGAGCCCATACTCTCCTCTGTAAGGAGCTAAAGGTCAAGCTAGTGACTTTAAAAGAGCGCTTGTTGAGAGGCAACCCAACTTTACTCAACTTTATTTTATTTTTATTTTTTATTTTAGTCTTAGAGTCATGATTATGTGCATCAGTCTAGAGACAGAATTCACAGCAGTGAAAATAGAATACTCCATAAAGAGTGTTAAAGTTGAACGCTAGTGAGGAAGCCCTCCTAGGCATTCAACGCCCCAAGAGGGAAGCATTGCTGGCGTTGAACGCCAGCCAGGGAGCAGCCCCTGGGCATTCAAACGCTAGTGCAAGAGAGCAGGAAATCTGGAATTCCCTAACCTCTCAGAGGTTGTGGGTCCCACAGAATCTTCACCTACCAACCCCACCTACCTTCACACTTCCCCATACACACTTCCCGAAAAAATCCTAGCCCAATCACATCTATTTTATTTCCCCAAACCATCATAACTCCCACTTACCCCACCCACTTCAAAACTCAAATTTCCCACCCAAACCCACCCTATGGCCGAAACCTAACCCTACCTATTCCTATAAATACCCCTCTCCATCACCCTCCATACACACACCTCTCTTACCTTCTCCACCTCACAAGGCCAAGCCCTCTCTCTCCCTCTCCCTCTCTCTATTTTATTCTTCTTCTTCTCCATTCTTCTATTTTTGCTCGAGGATGAGCAAAGTTTTAAGTTTGGTGTTAGAAAAGTATAGCTTTTTTTTCTTTCCATTACTATTTATGGCACCCAAGGATGGAGACTCTAAGAAGAGGAAAGGAAAGGCAGTAGCCAATCCCTCTGAATCTTGGAAGATGGAGAGATTCATCGCCAAAGCTTACCAAGACCACTTCTATGAAGTAGTGGCTGAGAAGAAAGTGATCCCTAAGGTCCCTTTCAATCTCAAAAAGAATGAGTATCCAAAAATCCGAAAAGAGATCTGGAGAAGATGTTGGGAAGTCCTAACTAACCCTATCCAAGAGATTGGGATTCTCATGGTGCAAGAGTTCTATGCTAATGCATGGGTTACTAAAAACCCTGACACTAGTGTGAACCCAAATCCAAGGAATCGGATCACCATGGTCTGAGGAAGAATCTTAAATTTCAGCCCGGAAAGTGTGAGGTTGGCGTTCAACTTGCCCTTATTGCAAGGAGATCTTCATCCTTACACTAGGAGAGTCAACCATGATCAGAGATTGGATCAGGTGCTCTCAGATATCTGTGTAGAAGGTGCACAGTGGAAAAGGGATTCCCAAGGCAAGTCCATTCAGTTAAGAAGGGTTGACCTAAAGCCCATAGCTAGAGGATGGTTGGAATTCAGCCAAAGATCCATCATCCCTACTAGCAACCGGTCAGAAGTGACGGTTGACAAAGCCATCATGATTCATTGTATCATGATTGGAACTGAGGTGGAAGTACACGAGGTAATTCCTCAAGAACTGTACAAGGTAGCTGAGAAGCCTCACATCAATGCTAGGTTGGCATTTTCCCACCTCATCTATCATCTATGTAATTTAGTAGGAATTGTCATAAAGGGAGATGTCTCCATTGGGGAGGATAAGCCCATCACTAAGAAGCGGATGGAGCAAACTAGAAAGCATGCACATGAGCCTATGCAGCCGACTCAACAAAGACAAAGGAGTGACATTGAAGAGATCAAGCACTACATTGAATCCTCAAGGAAGAGCACTAGCCACCATTATTCAAGTGGATTCATTCTCTTTACACCCATTTCCTATTATTTTTCAGTTTTTTGTTTGTTTATTTGTCTGTTCTATTATTCTAATTGCATGATCATTTGCATTGATGTCTTAAAGTTATGAAATGTTCCATATATCTCTCACCTTTCTTAAATAAATTTTTTTTAAAAGAATTGAGAGATACATGAATTTCAAGTTTAAAATAAGATTAGTTTAATTAGTTTGATGTGCTGTCATTTGCTTTTGTTTTCTGAATGTATGATTAAACAATGCATATTTGAAGTTGAAATTTTAGAATATTGGCTCTTGAAAGAATAAGGAAAAAAGAAAATATTATTAATAATAAGAAAAATATAAAAATTGATTCTTGAAGAAAGAAAAAGCAATAGAAAGCAAAAGAAAAGGCATGTTGCAAAAGAAAAAAAATAATATATGCATGCAAAAAAGAAAGAAAAATGGCGAAAAAGAAAAAAAAAGCAGAAAAATCCATTACTGCCCAAAAATGCAGGAAAATGAGGGAAGATTGAAAAAGCCAGTAACCCTTTAAACCAAAAGGCAAGGGTAAAAGGACCCATGATTTTGAGCATCAGTGGATAGGAGGGCCCAAAGGAATAAAGTCCAGGCCTAAGCGGCTAAACCAAGTTGTCCCTAACCATGTGCTTGTGGCGTGAAAGTGTCAAGTGAAAAACTTGAGACTGAGCGGTAAAATTCGTGGTCCAAAGCAAAAAGAGTGTGCTTAAGAACTCTGGAAACCTCTATCTAGGGACTCTAGCAAAGCTGAGTCACAATATGAGTGTCTATGGCATTATTGTATCCGGTGGTAATATTGGAAAATAAGGTGCTTAGGGTCACGGCGAAGACTCTGAAAGCTGTGTTCAAGAATCAAAATAAGCTTAACTAAGAGAGTAAATAATATCATCTGGATTCTAAGTTCCTAAGGATGCCAACATCTCTGAGTTTCAATGGATAGTGAGATGCCAAAACTAATGAGAGGCAAAAAGCTACTAAGTCCCGCTCATCTGATTGTAACTAAGCTTCATTTGAAACTTAGAAATTTATTGTATCATAATTTTCTTTTTATCCTACTGTGATTTTAGTTGCTTGGGGACAAGCAACGGTTTAAGTTTGGTGTTGTGATGAGCGGATATTTTATACGCTTTTTGACATCACTTTCATATAGTTTTTAGTAGTTTTTGTTTAGTTTTCATTAAATTTTTATAGGTTTTAGTGTTAAATTCACATTTTTGGATTCTAGTATGAGTTTTTGTGTTTTTTTACAATTTCAGGTATTTTCTGGCTGAAATTGAGGAGCAGGAGCAGAAGTCTGATTCAGTGACAGAGAAAGCACTGTAGATGTTGTCGTCTGATTCAGAGACAGAGAAAACACTGCAAATGCTGTCCGGATGTGACCTCTTTACATTCGAAAGAGCTTTTCTGGAGCTACAGAAGTGCAAATGGAGCGCTCTCAACGACTATAAAAAGCTGACTTCCAGAGCTTTCCAACAATATATAATAGTTCATTCTTCGCTTCGTATTAGAAGGCCCAAAACTGGCGTCCAATGCCAGCTACCTGCCCGCTTCCAGGAGTCTAGCGCCCAAAGAGCAGAGACCAATGTACAAATGCCCAAAGAGGACCCCCTAGCTGGCGTTCCATGCCCCAGAGACCTCAAAGCACGTGGATCTCATCAAATCTCAGCCCAAACACTCACAATGGGCCCCTGGTGCACAAAATCACAATAACACTTTTGCAATTCCGCACAACTAACCATCAAGTGCACTGGGTCGTCAAGTAATACCTTACGTGAGTAGCGGTTGATCCCATGGAGATTGACGGCTTGAAGCAAGCTATGGTCATCCTTGTAAATCTCAGTCAAGCGAATTCAAATGGTTTTGAGGTTTTGATAATTAAAATATAATTAAAACAGAAAATAAGATAGAAATACTTATGTAATTCATTGGTAGGATTTCAGATAAGCGTATGGAGATGCTTTGTTGCTTCTGAACCTCTGTTTTCCTACTGCCTTCTTCCAACCATGCGTTACCTCCTTCCATGGCAAGCTGTATGATCCTCTCGGATGAAAACAAATCCATATGCGCTGTCACCGCACGGCTAATCATCTATCGGTTCCTACTAGCATCGAAATAGGACCATTGTCCTTTTGCGCACTGTCACTTGCACCCCACATCCGCAGGTTTGAATCTCGTCACAGTCATCCCTTTCCAGATTCTACTCGGAATACCACAGACAAGATTTAGACTTTTTGGATCCCAAGAATGCTGCCAATGGTTCTAGCCTATACCATGAAGACTCTGGTCTCATGGAATGGAAGGCTCTGTTATCAGGAGAGGCAACCATGTGTCGTGAACCAGGAGGCTAAGAGATACACACTCAAGCTATTGCAAATAGAATGGAAGTGTTTGTCAGGCACGCGTTCATAAGTGAGAATAATGATGAGTGTCACGGATCTTCACATTCATCAAGTTGAAGTGCGAGTGAATATCTTAGAATAAGAAGTAGGCGTGAAGTGAATAGAAGAACAATAATACTTGCATTAATTCATGAAGAACAGCAAAGCTCCACACCTTAATCTATGGGGTGTAGAAACTCCACCGTTGAAGATACATAAGAACAAGGTCTAGGCATGGCCGAATGGCCAGCCTCCCAAATATGAAATGAAGCTCTCTAAAAGATGATCAAAATATCAAAGATGATCCAAGGGTATTCCAATGATGAAAATACAATAGTAAAAGGTCCTATTTATAATGAACTAGTAGCCTAAGATTTACAGAAATAAGTAAATAATGCAGAAATCCACTTCTGGGACCCACTTGGTGTGTGCTTGGGTTGAGCATTGAAGCTTTCACGTGCATAGGCTTTTCTTGGAGTTAAACGCCAGCTTTGGTGCCAGTTTGGGCATTTAACTCCAATTCTAGTGCCAGTTTAGGACATCAAATATCTGGCAAAGTATGGACTATTATATATTGCTAGAAAGCCCAGGATGTCTACTTTCCAATACAATAGAGAGCGCGCCGAATGAGCTTCTGTAGCTCCAGAAAATCCACTTCGAGTGCAGGGAGATCAGAATCCAACAGCATCTGCAGTCCTTTTTCAACTTCTGAATCAGATTTTTGCTCAGGTCCCTCAATTTCAGCCAGAAAATACCTGAAATCATAGAAAGAAACACAAACTCATAGTAAAGTCCAGAAATGTGATTTTTATTTAAAAACTAATATTTATATACAAAAAACTAACTAAATCATACTAAAAACTACCTAAAAACAATGCTAAAAAGCGTATAAATTATCCGCTCATCACAACACCAAACTTAAATTGTTGCTTGTCCCCAAGCAACTAAAAACAAAATAGGATAAAAAGAAGAGAATATACAATAAATTCCGAAAACATCTATGAAGATCAGTCTTAATTAGATGAGAGGGGCCATTAGCTTTTTGCTTCTGAACAGTTTTGGCATCTCACTTTATCCTTTGAAGTTCAGAATGATTGGCATCTATAGGAACTCAGAATTTAGATAGTGTTATTGATTCTCCTAGTTCAGTGTGTTGATTCTTGAACACAGTTACTTTATGAGTCTTGGCCGTGACCCTAAGCATTTTGTTTTTCAGTATTACCACCGGATACATAAATGCCACAGACACATAACTGGGTGAACCTTTTCAGATTGTGACTCATCTTTGCTAGAGTCCCCAATTAGAGGTGTACAGAGCTCTTAAGCACACTCTTTTTGCTTTCGACCACGACTTTAACCTCTCAGTTTCAAGCTTTTCACTTGACACCTTCACGCCACAAGCACATGGTTAGGGACAGCTTGGTTTAGCCACTTAGGCCAGGATTTTATTCCTTTAGGCCCTCCTTTCTATTAATGCTCAAAGCCTTGGATCCTTTTTTTACCCTTGCCTTTTGGTTTAAAGGGCTATTGGCTTTTTCTGCTTGCTTTTTCTTTTTCTTTCTTTATTTATTTTTTTTTCAATTTTTTCGCAAGCTTTGTATTCACTACTTTTTCTTGCTTCAAGAATCAATTTTATGATTTTTCAGATCATCAATAATATTTCTCTTTTTTCATTATTCTTTCAAGAGCCAACAAATTTAGCATTCATAAACTTCACTATAAAAAATATGCACTGTTCAAGCATTCATTCAGAAAACAAAAAGTATTGCCACCACATCAAAATAATTAAACTATTTTAAAATTCAAAATTCATGTACTTCTTTTTTTGTCAGAAAATAATTTTTTTTTTCATTTAAGAGAGGTGAAGGATTCATAGGACATTCATAACTTTAAAGCATAGGCACTAGACACTAATGATCATGTAATGAAGATGCAAACATAGATAGCACATAAAGCATAAAAATAAAAAAAAAACAGAAAGATAAGAACAAGAGAATCAAAGAACGGGTCCACCTTAGTGATGGCGGCTAGTTTTTCCTCTTGAAGATCCAATGGAACGCTTGAGCTCCTCTATGTCTCTTCCTTGCCTTTGTTGCTCTTCCCTCATGGCTATTTGATCCTTTCTAATTTCATGGAGAATAATGGAGTGCTCTTGGTGCTCCATTTTTAGTTGCTCCATATTGGAACTCAAATCTCCTAAGGAGGTGTTGATTTGCTCCCAATAGTTGTGTGGAGGAAAATGCATCCCTTGAGGCATCTCAGGGATTTCTTGATGAGGGACTTCCTTATACTCTTGTTGAGGTCCATAAGTGGGCTCTCTTATTTGCTCCATCCTCTTTTTAGTGATGGGCTTGTCCTCTTCAATGAGGATGTCTTCTCCTATGACAACTCCAGCTAAATTGCATAGGTGACAGATGAGATGAGGGAAGGCTAACCTTGCCAAAGTGGAGGTTTTGTCAGCCACTTTGTAGAGTTCTAAAGACACGACCTCATGAACTTCTACTTCCCCTCCAATCATGATGCTATGGATCATGATAGCCCGATCTATAGTCACTTCGGATCGGTTGCTAGTAGGAATGATGGAGCGTTGGATGAATTCCAACCATCTTCTAGCTACGGGTTTAAGGTCATGCCTTCTCAATTGAACCGGCTTGCCTTTGGAGTCTCTTTTCCACTGAGCTCCTTCCACACATATGTCCATGAGGGCTTGGTCCAACCTTTGATCAAAGTTGACCCTTCTAGTGTAGGGGCGTGCATCTCCTTGCATCATTGGCAAGTTGAATGCCAACCTTACATTTTCCGGACTGAAATCGAAGTATTTCCCCCGGACCATTGTAAGCCAATTCTTTGGGTCCGGGTTCACACTTTGATCATGGTTTTTGGTGAACCATGCATTAGCATAGAACTCTTGAACCATTAAGATTCCAACTTTTTGAATGGAGTTGGTGAGAACTTCCCAACCTCTTTTTCGAATCTCATGTCGGATCTCCGGATACTCATTCCTTTGGAGTATGAAAGGGACCTCAGGATCACCTTCTTCTTGGCCACAACTTCATAGAAGTGGTCTTGATGGACCTTTGAGATGAATCTATCCATCTCCCATGACTCAGAGGTGGAAGCTTTTGCCTTCCCTTTCCTCTTTCTAGAGGTTTCTTCGGCCTTAGGTGCCATAAATGGTTATGGAAAAATAAAAAACAAGCTTTTACCACACCAAACTTAGAAGATTTGCTCGTCCTCGAGCAAAAGAAGAAAGAAGGGAGTAGAAGAAGAAGAAAATAGAGGAGATGGAGAGGTGTGAGTGGTTCGGCCAAGGGGGGAAAGAAGTGTTTATGATGTGTGAAAATGAAGGAGGGATGAGGGGTTTAAATAGGAGTGGAGAGAGGGGTAGGGTTCGTGTATTAGGGGTTGGGTTTGGGAGGGAAAGGATTTGAATTTGATATGTGAGGTGGTTGTTATGGGGAAGAGTGGTGGAGGTGATTGGTGAGGGATATTTGGGGGAGGGTGTTATGGTTGTTATGAAATCACAATCACACTTTTGCAATTCCGCACAACTAACCAGCAAGTGCACTGGGTCGTCCAAGTAATACCTTATGTGAGTAAGGGTCGATCCCACGGAGATTGTCGGCTTGAAGCAAGCTATGGTCATCCTTGTAAATCTCAGTCAGGCAAATTCAAATGGTTTTGAGGTTTTGATAATTAAAATATAATTAAAACAGAAAATAAGATAGAAATACTTATGTAATTCATTGGTGGGATTTCAGATAAGCGTATGGAGATGCTTTGTTGCTTCTGAACCTCTTTTTTCGTACTGCCTTCTTCCAACCATGTGTTACCTCCTTCCATGGCAAGCTGTATAATCCTCTTGGATGAAAACAAATCCATATGCGCTGTCACCGCGCGGCTAATCATCTGTCGGTTCCCACTAGCGTCGGAATAGGACCATTCTCCTTTTGCGCACTGTCACTTGCGCCCCACATTCGCAGCTTTGAAGCTCGTCACAGTCATCCCTTCCCAGATCCTACTCCGAATACCACAGAAAATATTTAGACTTTCTGGATCCCAAGATTGCTGCCAATGGTTCTAGCCTATACCATGAAGACTCTGATCTCACGGAATGGAAGACTCTGTTGTCAGGAGAGGCAACCATGCATCGTGAACCAAGGGGCTAAGAGATACACACTTAAGCTATTGCAGATAGAACGGAAGTGTTTGTCAGGCACGCGTTCATAAGTGAGAATAATGATGAGTGTCACAGATCACCACATTCATCAAGTTGAAGTGCGAGTGAATATCTTAGAATAAGAAGTAGGCGTGATGTGAATAGAAGAACAATAGTACTTGTATTAATTCATGAAGAACAGAAGAGCTCCACAACTTAATCTATGGGGTGTAGAAACTCCACTGTTGAAGATACATAAGAACAAGGTCTAAGCATGGCCGAATGGCTAGCCTCCCAAATATGTAATGAAGCTCTCTAAAAGATTATCAAAAGATCAAAAGATGATCCAAGGGTATTCCAAGGATGAAAATACAATAGTAAAAGGTCCTATTTATAATGAACTAGTAGCCTAAGGTTTACAGAAATAAGTAAATGATGCAGAAATCCACTTCCAAGACCCACTTGGTGTGTGCTTGGGCTGAGCATTGAAGCTTTCACGTGCATAGGCTTTTCTTGGAGTTAAACGCCAGCTTTGGTGCCAGTTTGGGCGTTTAACTCCAATTCTGGTGCCAGTTTGGGACATCAAATCTCTGGCAAAGTATAGACTATTATATATTGCTGGAAAGCCCAGGATGTCTACTTTTCCAACGCAATTGAGAGTGTGCCAATTGGGCTTCTGTAGCTCCAGAAAATCCACTTTGAGTGAAGGCAGGTCAGAATCTAACAACATCTGCAGTCCTTTTTCAGCTTCTGAATCAGATTTTTGCTCAGCTCCCTCAATTTCAGCCAGAAAATACCTGAAATCATAGAAAGACACACAAACTCATAGTAAAGTTTAAAAATGTGATTTTTATTTAAAAACTAATAATTATATACTAAAAACTAACTAAATCATACTAAAAGCTACCTAAAAACAATGCTAAAAAGCATATAAATTATCCACTCATCAGCCCCCGAAGTGGATGTTAGCACTAAATAGACTATTTTACCCTTACTAGTCATCTGTTTAGTATTTAAGTGTTATTTTTACATAATCACGCAGACCTCTTAGGAGGACACATACCATTCAGCTCTATTTTCGTTTTCCATTGTATTTTCTTATCAGTATGAGTTTCTAAACCTCCTAGTTGAGGGGAGGAGCCCTGCTGAGTCCTACGAATTAATAAAAGTATTACTGTTTCTCTTCGATCCGTGTTTGATTAATTCTAAGATTTGTATTCGTTCTTCATCACTATGAATGTGTTGAGCTGGTATAAGGTTATCATATTCACAATGGGTTCAGAGTGCACCTTTCATCGGACAATGATGAACCACCAGCTTGAATATGCATCTCTCAGACGGCTAATCCACGACTTCGTTGGTGACTTCTCAAGATATCAGTTCAGCCGATTTACGGGGAGATTAGGGTCTCTGTGGTAGAGGCTAGAACCTAAGGTGCAGCATCCTCCGATCTGGAAGATTTGACCTTGTCTGTGGCATTTTGAGTAGGATCATCAAGGAGAATGATCTGCATAAGCTTCACTCTCAATCACAATGGATCCACACTAAACCTGGGGTTCAAATCTGGAGGAGTATTGGCAGCTGGTCAAACCAGTTTCAATCACATATAGCCTGCCATTGAAGAAATCACTCACAAGCAAAGGAAGCAATAATACCAGAGTTAATTTAGAAAGACAAAGCAACTCTGACTCTCAACTCTATTCCTATTATTTACTATTCCCAGCATAAAATTCCTATCCTTATTTCAAATAATCCCATAAATATTTATCTATCAAGCTTCTGATTCCGCCTGACTAAGACCTGCAAGATAACCATTGCTTGCTTTAAGCCACAATCCTCGTGGGATCGACCCTGACTCGCTCAAGTATTACTTGGACGACCTAGTGCACTTGCTAGTACTGCTGCTGTACGAAATAGTATGGATTTTGCGTACACGCGCACCATGGACTATTATATATTAATGGAAAGATCTGGAAGTCAGCTTTCCATAGCCATTGAGAGCGCTCCATTTGGACTTATGTAGCTCCAAAGAAGCTCTTCCGAATGCAAGGAGGTCAGATTCGAACAACATCTGCAGTGCTTTCTCTATCTCAGAATTAGACTTTTGCTCCAGCTCCTCAATTTCAGCCAGAAAATACATGAAATTGTACAAAAACACAAAAACTCATAGTAGAATCCAAAAATGTGAATTTAACACTAAAACTTATAAAAAATTAATAAAAACTAAATAAAACATACTAAAAACTATATGAAAATGATGCCAAAAAACGTATAAAATATCCGCTCATCACAACACCAAACTTAAAATATTGCTTGTCCCTAAACAACCAAAAACACGGTAGGATAAAAAAAATTAAGATACAATAAATTTCTAAGTTTCCAATGAAGCTTAGTTACAATTAGATGTGCGGGACTTAGTAGCTTTTTGCTTCTGAATAGTTTTCGCATCTCACTATCGATTGAAACTCAGAATAGTTGGCATCTTTAGGAATTTAGAATCCAGATGATATTATTGAATCTCCAAGTTAAGCTATTTTTTATTCTTGAACACTGCTTTCAGAGTCTTGATCGTGACCCTAAGCACTTTGTTTTCCAGTATTACCACCAGATACAATAATGCCACAGAGACTTTAACTGGGTGAACTTTTTCAGATTGTGACTCAGCTTTGCTCCCAGATAGAGGTGTCCAGAGTTCTTAAGCACACTATTTTTGCTTTGGACCACGACTTTTTCTGCTCAGTCTCAAGCTTTTCACTTGACACCTTCACGCTACAAGCACGTGGTTAGGGACAGCTTAGTTTAGCCGCTTAGACCAGGATTTTATTCCTTTGGGCCCTCCTATCCATTAATCCTCAAAGTCTTGGGTCATTTTACCCTTGCCTTTTGGTTTAAAGGGTTATTGGCTTTTTCAATCTGCCCTCCTTCTCCTGTATTTTTTGGGCAGTAATGGATTTTTCTGCTTTTTATTTTTTTTTGCCATTTTTTTCTTTTTTTTTTATTTTTCGCATGTGCATTGAGGATAATGGAATACTGTGGGACCTACAGGTCTTCAGAGGCTAGGGAATCCAGATTTCCTGCTTCTCTGTGTAATACCCGGTCTAACCGAAATTTAGTAAATAATAAGTTAAATAGGAGAGAATATGGTTGGAAGATTTGGCAATTGGAATTTGATAATTTAAATATGATATTTGGATTCAGTGAATTTTTCCGAGTCGGAAAATATAGTTTTCTGCGTAAAAGTGCGCAGTGGAATTTTGACCAGCAGTACCAGCTGAGATCTGTCTGGTACTACAACTAAGGAAATTAATTATGGGTAAATAAGATTAAGAAATGAGGAATTATAATTAGGGAAGGTAGAAATATTTAAAGTGCGATTTAGAGCGCTAATCTTAAAGGTTTTGGCCCAAAATTGGGCCAATGGGCAAAAATAAGTGAACCGGGCCTAAGTGGGCCCAAGACCTAACATATATAAATATTAGTTGTGAGCATTTCAGCTCATTTTACCCTAAAAAGAAGGGTTGGGGCGCTGATTTGAGAAGAGAGAAGAGAAGAGAGAAAACCTAACTCTCTTTGATCTTCAAACCACCATAACTTGAGCTACGGAGCTCCGATTGACGAGCCGTTTGCGGCCACGCGTTGCTCTTCTCATCCTCTACAATTCTATCTAAGTTTGGTGGTGAGTATTTTATTCATCTCTGCCCAGTTTTCGAAATTCTCCACTGTTACACGTTTTTGGGTAGTTAGTGTTGAAATCTTGTGATTTTGGGTGTTTAGAGATACTCCAACATGGATTCTAAGTGGGTTCTATCCCTACTTCATATGGGCTGAGGTAAGAAGTGCTCAAACCTTTGTGATTTGTCATTTTTATGAGCCCTATGTTGATGTATGTATGTGACATTGGTTATGTTAGTGTATTTGGTGATGTTGGTGCACAATTGGGAGATTGGTATTGCTTGAGGAGCTTTGGTAAGGCTTGGAGCTAAGGTTGGTGAAGAATTCCAAAGAAGAGGCTCAATTAGTTTGGCAGTAGCAAGGGTTGTGGTTCGTCCCACTTGCTCCGGGCCAATGCTTGAGATACCTGGGTAGTAGCAAGGGTTGTGGTTCGTCCCACTTGCTCCAGGTCAGAGATTGCGACGCCTGGGTAGTAGCGGCAGTAGTGGTGAATCCACTCGCTCCAGGTTGAGCTTTTAGACACCCTCCTGGGTAGTAGCCGCAGTAGTGATTATTTCACTGGCTCTGGGTTGAGCGGGCAGTAGCAAGGGGGTTGTAGCTCAAACCTACTTGCTCCGCAAGGGGTGTTTCTGTCCAATGGTTAGCTACCAGGACATGTCGGGTTGGCTATATAACCGACAGATGATATCATCAGCCATAGGGCAGGCATTCATCATTTGCATATGTTTGAATTGTTTGGGTTTGCCATTTGTCTTGGATTTCTACATCATATATGCCATGTTACCTGACTATATGCTACTTGTTCTACTTTTATCATGTTTGTGTATTACCTGCCTGTATTGCTTGTGTTTGTACAACTGAGAGGCCCCTCATGCTGGTGTCGGCCTACTTTGTGTTTTGATTAGAATCTCTCCACCTTTATTTTGGAAAGTTTATATTATGTATTGAACTCTTTGAATTTGCCTATAGAGGCTCTCATGTTTCCTTCGGAAGAGATTAGGATATACTATTGTCAACTAATTTCATAATGTACTCTAGCCGACCTAAACTTCGCGGGTCGCGACTAGTATCTATTTACTTATGTTATATATATCTATCTGTTATCTATCTCTTAATCTCCTCTACGCCTTGTCCGTATATCATTTTCGGCTTCACGGTTTATCTTTTGTTGTTTAGTGCCTATGGTGCAAGGAATCAGAAAGCGTCCAGGGTCTGGAAGCTTTTGAGGTAGCTCTTGCTGAACCAAAGCATGGAGTTCCTTGGTAAGCAGTGGAGGTTCATCCTCCAAAGGCTTTTTACTAAATAACTTGGCATTCAGCTTCATTAGAGCTCCTAGGTATCGAGCAACTTGCTCTTCCCTAATGTCTTCATCCTCATCCGAGGATGAGTAGTCATCAAAACTCATACACTACAGAAGTGCATTCAAAGAAACCTCAATGGTCTTTATGGTTTCCTTTGGTTCTGAGATAGAGGGGTCTTGAGTGGAATTTAATGCATCACTATTTCGTGGTACATTTATCATGATTTCTTCCTAAATTGTGCTTAAGTGTAAAAATATTCTTTTTAGGCCCTTAATTTGCTAATTTTAATTCACATTTGATTCTATTAGATGCCTTGATGCGTTTGTTAGTGAATTCAGGTTGAAAAGGCTAGGAATGGATCAAAGGAGTGAAGAGAAAAGCATGCAAGTGGAGAAATCATGGAAAATCAAGGATTTGGAATGCTTACATCGACGCGCACGCGTAGCAGACACGCACGCGTCGATATGGAGTCACATGGTGACGCGTACGCGTACATGACGCGCACACGTCGATGCTCGCACATGACTTCATTAAAGTGAAACCGCTTGGGGCGATTTCTGGGCTTCCCAGGCCCAGATCCAACTCATTTCTGAGCCTATTACATGCAGAATTCAAGAGGAGTCAAGGGGGGATCATATAGTTTAGTTTAGAGTTAGTTTCTAGAGAGAGAAGCTCTCTCTTCTCTCTAAAATTAGGTTAGATCTAGATTAGGATTACTTAGATCTAGGATTAATTCATGCTTTGATTTACTTTTCCTCTTCAATTCCTTGTTCTTCTACCTTTGCTTTCTCTTGTTTAGCATTTTATTCTTGTAATTGTTTACTTGTTGTTGATGCACTCTTGTTTTCTCTATTTTCTTTTAATGCAATTTATGTTTCATGTTCCTTTATTGTTGATTTGAATTGTTGTTGTTTAATTCCTTGCAATTAGTAGTTGTAGATTTACTTTTCTTACAATTTTATCTTGCTTTCCTTTTATGCCTTCTAAGTGTTTGATAAAATGCTTGGAAGGATGTTATAATAGATTTTTGTGTTCTTGGCTTGGGGTAACTTAGGTGAACTTGAGTTGCTAATGTCCAAGTGTTGATAATTAGTGTCTATTGACTCTAGCTTTCCCTAGATTAATTAGTGAGAAGGTTAGGACTTATAGATTAGGATTGGTGTAGTCCATTTGACTTTCCTTTACTTGTTAGAGGATGACTTAATGAGATTAATCCTTGCAATTATCATATTATGGTTAATGACAAGGATAAAGATCCTTGACCATCATTCCTTGCCAAGACCCTTTTATATTTGAGTTTTCTTTACTTTCTTATAATTATCCTTCATGTTTCTTATTCAAAACCCCCAAAACACTTTACCATAACCGATAACAAGAACACTTCCTTGTAATTCCTTTGAGAGACGACCCGAGGTTTAAATAATTCAGTTTATTTTTATTGGGGTTTGTTACTTATGACAACCAAATGTTTGCATGAGAAGATTATTTGTTGGTTTAGAAACTATACTTGCAACGAGATTTCATTTGTGAAATTCTATACCATAAAAAATTCGTTCATAAAAATGGCACCATTGCCGGGGAATTGCAAATATGCGCTTGTTATTGGTTATTGTACATATGTTAATATTGTGAATAGTTTACTCGTTGTTAGTTTTCTTGCTTGATTTAGTAGTTAGATTTTATCTCCTTGTTTTCGTGTTTTTTGTTTTTGTCTTTGCTATCATGAATTCTCATCCCTTTGGCTATGAGTTTGGATACAATTATGTTGTAGGAAATGGAAGCTTCAATAAGGATGTGCATCAAGGATGGAACAATCAAGGGTGAGAGGAGTCTCAAGCTTATGGACAACCTTCTTGGCAACAACCTCCTCCGGTCTCATATAGGTATAACTCCACTCCTAATGCATATCAATCCAATAGCTATGATGGACCCCCTTGTAGTTACCAACAAGCCCCACCATATGCTTGTGAACCTTATCCTCAACATAACCCTCAACCATACTCACAAGCCTCTTTTTACCAACCACCTTCATATGACCCTAATCGTTACCCACCATACCAACAACCATATGAGCCATATGAACCACACATAGAACCACCACCATTCCAACCTCAACACTTCCAAGAACCACCCCTCCATACTATTATCAAGATGAACCACCTCCAATGTATGTAAATTTTCACCCACAAGATGAATTCTACTTTTCACCACAACCCTCCATGGAAGAATATTCATGTCTATCGATCCAAGAGCAATATGATCTTGCTTATGCTTGCAAGTTGGAACAAGAATCAAGAGATCGCCTCAAGGAAACAATGGACCGGCTTCAAGCAACCATCCGTTAAAAGATAGAATCATGGAATTCATGTCACAAGCAAAATGTGTTCAAGGATGATTGTGGAGGAGCAACTGTGGAGAGTGTTGTGCAACAAGTGAAAAAATTAGAGAGTGTGGAACCGTCACACCCCCACCAAGAAGAACCCACCTTCCTATTATGAACCCTTTCTCCAAAATGATGAACTCTCCTATCCACCCCAATCCCCAATTGATGACTCTCTCACTTTGCTACTTCAAGAACAAAGAGAAATGCAAAGGTAGGCACTAGAATCCATGGCCACCTTGGATGAGGTGGTAAACCGATTAGTCTCCCAATGCTTGAGCACTCAAAGAACTCCCATGGCCACATATGGAGAATCAATTGAAGAGCATAGCATGAAGGAGAGATTGGAAACTCTAGTGGAAGATGAGGAATGTTTCTTTGTATTAGAACAATTTGAGGAAGCTTTGATTGTTGAAGAAGAGGAAGAATTAGTTGAAGACTTAGGAGATGTGGAACCTCCATGGGAACTTAGAGTTAAGGGAAACCCTTCCAAGAAGATTGAAGTTAGTGTTAAAGAGGAAAGTGCACATCCTCCAAAGCATATCCCATATGAAGAATTGGATGGGATAGAGCAAGAATTGAGTCCCCTTGGAATTGAAGATCAAGCATCAAATCTTCTTGGTGAAGAAGATAAAATTGATGAACAAAGGGTTGAATTTGAGAAATCTTGTGAGGAGGTGGAGGTCCTTAGGAAAAGAAGGACGAGAGTTGAATGCGCTTTATCAAGATCCTTGGAAGCTTCTTTACCTAGGTTGTCATCTTCTCCTACACTTGAGTGGGTGAAAGTCATTTCTATTAGCTTTATTGTCCCACTTGAGTATGGCTTGCTTGAAACGGATGGTCAACTTAGAGAACTTTGTGGGATGAAGTGTAAGAGAAGTATGTTTCGTGGTTGGCATTGCAAATCAAAGCTCACTATGGTTGATACTTCAAGGATTAGATACAAAGGTTTAGCTAGTGCTCAATTAGGTGGGTCTAGAAGGAGGATTTGGCACTCTATTGAGAATTCATCTTGCTTGCCACCCAATTGGAATAATGATGATCAATTTAAAGACGAGTGTCAAAACAAAATAATGATGATCAATTGGGAGCCCTTAGCTTGTGAAGAACTCCATCAATGCTTGATGGCATTAATTTTAGAGAATGGAGCTTATTGAAAATCCAAGCATTGGTGGATGTTCATGGATGGATTCAAGCACAAGCCACCTTGATGAGGAGCTCCCCATAAGTCCAACTTAAGGACAATAAATACAAGTGCTAGGTGGGAGACACCCCACCATGGTAACATCTTTTCATTTTTTCTTTTGTAAATATTGGTTAAATTAGTTTAATTTCATGTTTTGTTTGGTTTGTTGAGTTTAGTTGGTAGTCTAATAGGTTAAATAAGGTTTGATGTTGTTTCGGTAGTTGTTTGGAGGTTTGAATTGCTTAGTTTGGTGCAAGAACTTGGAAAAATTTTGAAAAACAGAGCACCAACCCACGCGTACGCGTGCCCCATGCATACGCGTGACCCCAAGCTTTTCGACCATCCACGTGCACGCGTCACCCACGCGTACGCGTGGATTCAAAATTTCCACTCCCAGCCAAAAACCAGAGAGTTGTGCCTGAAATATGTCAGACTTGTGCCTGAGGCAGAAGTCAAACCATGCGTATGCGTCGCTCTCTGATTTGCCATGCACGCGTACACGTGACCCACACGTACGCATCGCTCCCATTTCACCATCACCACGCGCACACGTCACTCTATGCGTAAGCGTGGATATCCTTCTTTCATCATCTTCTTTTCTTCTCTTCTTCCTATTTTTTTGCTTCTTCCTTCTTCTCTTTTCTTTCCACCCTTCACCCACCATCCAACACTACCAAACACCATTTATAACCATTTCTTTTAGTTAGTTAGCTGGTTATTTAATTAGTTAAATTTTCATTTAATTTTCTCTTTTTATTATAAGTGTTGGATTATTGATTTTGTTTACTATATATTGCTGCTTATTAACTGAATGCTATTTTAGAATAATTGGTTTTTGATATTCATTGTTGGTTCATTATTGAGGTTATAAATTGCTACTTGGTTTTGAGTTCTTCATGTTTAATTTTGTGAACACCAAGTGAATGAGAATTGCCTTCAAGCTTTCTAAATTTTTTTGAATTGCATGATTTGGCCACCATGTGATTTGAATTCTTTTCTTTGATTAGGCAATTTCTTGATGATGGATGATGTGCATTTATCTTAATGCATTGTGTTTCTTGTTCATATGCATCCATATGTTTTTAGCTTGAATGCTTTCATGCTTTTCTATTGCTCGTTTAATTGCCTTAACCTACGAGTTTAGAGCATCTCAAGCATATTAGGATGAGTGAAGTGCATGTTCTTTTTGTGTAACTGTGACATAGTTTTTTATGCTAGTGTGTGTTCTAAACCGCGCGTAATTTAAAACTCACACGCCTATTCTCCCTTGATGTCACACTAATTCACTCACTCAATTCTAGTGATTTACCTCATTCTAACAATGTCTCCTTCCTTGCTTTTGCATTTACTTTTCTTACTATCCTGTATTCTATTTTCAGGATGAGACATCATAAGCAAAAATAGAAGTGGGAGAAAGAATATGCAGTAGCCAGTTGGCCCACCAGCTGAAGGTGGCAACCCGGAAAGTCGCCGTACTCCCCTGCTCATCTTTAGATGTAACGAGGATGGTGCAAACTTTTAAGTGTGGGGAGGTCGTCTGACCAGTCGGCATTTTTGGGTGACAAGTTTCTAATCCCAACACTTTTGCATTTCATTTTTAGGTCTTTTAGGATTTTTAGTTGCATTTTCTTATTTTTGCATATATATACATAATAAGCTTAGTCAAAATAATGAAATTTTTTCAAGAAATCTATCTATAGGGCACCTCAATTGATTTGAGTAAAAATTTTTCATTGAACTTGCTTGAATTATACATTGTGGAACATGTTTTGAGCTAAGAACACAAGCTTGTGAGTTTTGAGCCTAATTGTGTGGTTACATCTTATAACCACTATTTTTCCTTCTTGTGTGCATTGTTCTCGTTCTATGATTGTAATCTTTGATTTGTTTGATTCTTTATGTCCATTATTTTGTGTATACATGCACTTATATGATTGAGGCCATTCACAACTAGAAAATAGATTAATACAGACAGATTTACCGACAGATTTACACACAGATTTAGTCTTTATTACAGACGGATTTTTGGTTCGTCGGAAATTATTTACCGACGGATTTTTTCCGTCGAAAAATTCCCGACGGATTTTTTCCAGTTACCGATGGATTTTCCCTTTGTAAATTCTCCATCCATTCACCTGAGACGATAAACTTTTTGATGGATTTTCTATCGGTAATTACAGATGAATTTTTCGTTTGTAATTACTGACGGATTTTTCGGCAGGTTTTTCGTCTATAATTACAGACGGATTTTTCGTCTGTAATTACAAACGGATTTTTCGGCGGATTTTCCGTCTTTAATTACAGACGAATTTTCTGACAGATTTTTTGTCTGTAATTTAAACCTTGGAAAATCATCCCACACTCTAATTACAGACAGAAAATCCGTCTGTAAATCCGTCAGTAAGGTAAAATAGAATTTTTTTTAGATTTTTCCATTGCAAAATAAATTTGTTTTCATACAAAATAAATATAAATTTAATAAATACAAATTTTTATTGATGGTATAAATAGAAAAACACACCAGTGAGTACAAAGCGCTTTCTTTATAATAAGAAGCAATTATTTACATGCAATAATACAATCTGAATACATTAGATTACAAATAACTACTAGTGGACTCCTCAAGATTCAATATCCTAATTTATGGATAGCTTCACTCTTTCTTGAGCTTCTTAGTGATGATGGCAATATACTTGCTTCTTGAGATTCTTGGTCCATCAAAATTATTCGCTGCTTCCCACTTTCTGAGCAGAGGATGTCTACCTTACTATATCCGATCTACACTCAGACAACAAATAAGGCAATTATTAGAAAAAAGAACCAAAAAGGAGTTGTTACCACTGCAGTTACTTTTGATTAAATTTCAAGTATCTGCCTGCAATAATTTTCAAGATGAAACTAAGATGAGTGCTTACCACTACAGTTACTTTTGATTCAAGAAAGATCAATGGCCATGATTTAAGCTCAGCTTCTTCAGTCGGAGGTGCTGGTGGATTCCAAAATATGAAATAAGGAAGAAGCGCATATGCACTGCCAAAACATGAAAGTAAAAGGAAGGGCCAAACAGGAACTTTGCTTTTTGAGCTGTAGAACATCATAGTCAACATTGCAAGGGCATGCAAAGTAATAACAGAGTCAACTTTACTTTGCATTAAAGACTTTACACCCACGTCATCACCAAGTTTTTGATTAGCTGCTCGGAACTCTTCCATAGATTTCTCAGGGTTAGTTCTTTTTAAAGATCATGGACACTGCCAAATAGCAATAGCAGATTTGGAACATATAATGCACACAATGCAATAAACTAGAACAAGTCTAAAAGCAAGTGATTCAGATTCAATTCAGTGACTGGATACTTTATACAAGTCTTTGATCAATTAAGCAATCAAGAACTGTCATTGAGTTGAGGAAGAAAAGAGGCTTCAATTCACAACAATTATATGAATATGAAAATGTAGTGTCTGAAGAGAAAACCACATAAATTAATCAATTAAATAAATAAAAAAGAAAATAGTAAGAATTGAAGTAGAAGATGAGGATGGAGAAAGAAGAATACCTCTTCCCTATGTGTTTCTCTCTCAACAGCATCAAGGTTCCTTCTTGAAGAAGCATTTTTCCTTGCCACCACACAATCCACAGAAGCAAAAGCATGATCTGATGCGAATCCAATTCCAGGGCCACACCATACATCTTGAACAGAAGAAGAAGAAGAAGAAGAAGAAGAAGAAGAAGAAGAAGAAGAAGAAGAAGAAGAAGAAGAAGAAGAAGAAGAAGCATGTTTATGGTGAGGATCGAATCACAGTAGGAATTGAGAGGTTTCATTGGAGAAAGAGGAGAGGATGAGAGAAGATATGATGGATTTGCAGCTTGTGGTTTGGATATGGGGAAATAATGTTGAATCATTATGAACAAAGAAATAATGTTGAATCATTAAAAAGAACTAACTGTTCCATGATCTTTTAGCCACTCTCCTAAAGGTCTATTAGTATTCTAAGGATCATAGGGTTCACCATAAAAGAAGTCCGGAACAACCATATAGTAACCAGAAGCTGCAATCTTGTCTGCAAGCTTCCTAAACAACCAAAGATGAACAATGTTATTTAGGATAGGAACACATTGAGATGGAAACAGAGATAATTGATAATAAGAGCAGATTGAATCAGATTAGCCTCCTGCTTCTATTGGTGGTAAAATTTATCAAAACCTTCAGAAATTTTAAGTGAAAGATAGCGAGGCTTTAATCTTAGCAAGTAACCTCAAACAAGAAAAGCTTATACCTTCCTTTCTTGTCAATTTTTGTTCGGTCAACTGTCAAACAAGAACACATTCAAATAATTAGAATAAAGCAACAAAATTTGGTTTAATGAGGAGAAATAAGCTACAAGACATGTCCTAAATATTAAATTAAATTACCTTATCCATTAAACTCCAAGAAAGTAGTAGTAGTAATAGTAGTAACAATAAACAAACATAATAAAAGTTGTTGAAGTAAGATATGGCCTAAGAAAATTAAGTTACCTTATCCATTAGAGGAACTCTTCCATATGGAGTTAATCTCTCCAAGTATTGGCAATAGTGATGACCTAATCTATCATTAAAATGCAATTGATGAGAATCTTGTTCTACATTATTCATTCCACCTTCTTTTGAGGAACTCCCATCCCATCTCCAAAACTTCTCACACTCACTCTCATCGCTCAAGGTATCACTATATGAATCCCTTGTTTCACACTCTCCTGTCTCAAACTCTTCCCTGAAATTCAATATTAATTCATCAATTAACTAACCTACTACTAAATCATTATGCTCACAAACATAATCCCCTAAACCAACAAAAAAAGAAAAAGTTTTTGAGAGAGGGAGAGAAACCTGAAAGTGTTGCTAGTGAAAATCTGAATTGCAGAAAATAGTTGCTATGGTTATCATGCTCCCTTCTCATCAAATACGCCGTAATCACTGCCGCACTGCAACAAAATAACCGGAGAAAAAACTAATAATAATAATCAAAATGCTTGATAGTCAAAGAAGTCATGTGCAGTAATAGAGTTGATAGTTGATAATTGATACTGAGGAAAATGGTATCTGAAATCTCGGTGAAAAGGAAGGGGAAAAGGAAAGGGAAAAGTTTGATGAATATATAGTGTTCTTTTCTCTCTCTCTCTCTCTCTCTCTCTCTCTCTCTCTCGATGTATATGAATGAATAAAAGTGATTTGGTTTCTCACTAAGCTTAAGGCTGTGGTGGTTTTGGCAATGAGGCAAAGAGACAAGTAGTAGTTTTAGTTTTTATTGAAATTAAAAGATGAGAAGAGAAGAGAAGTGGAAGAATCTTAGGAGGAGAAGGAGGAGGAGAGTGAAATATTATGTTTAGTTTTATAAAGCTAAGATGAAATATTATGTTAATCAATTTTGCAATGTTAGAACATTAAAATATCAGAAAAGAAAAAGAAGAGTGAAGCGATTAAAAATAGGGAATCCAAATTTTTTTAAGGCAATTAGTGTAAGGAATTTCGATATACGATTGGTAAAACCTTGCAGCCTCTAGTTCGCTATCGAATAGGCCAAGATAGAAATATCTGCAGGCAAGCCAAAAACTAGCCAGTGTAAAAAACAAATGAATTATAATTTATCACTTGAAATATAATATAAGATCAGTAGAGATTAGAGGAGTCACAAGACTCAAAACTAGCATCTTGAATTATAAGTCTAAGTACACTTAATATCTGCTGAGTGATCTACATATGATATCAGCACTTTAAAGTAGAGACAAAAACTTACGTTTTGGTTGATAAGAAAATATTTGTGGAGATATAGTCTTGTCAAACTTTTCTGTAACATTCCTTATAGGATGTTTATCTTGGCAAGATTCTTTGATTTCATTCTGAGATCCTAAATTCCTCTGGAACTTGGTATCTTTTGCGCTGTCTAATTTACTTGTAGTATCGGAAAACTTATCAATATCAAATTTGCATGTGGATTCTCTCCGTGTATGAGCTGGTTTAAGTAACATCCCAGGCTTTGTCTTTGTAAAGGTGATGGTCTCTTCCCCAGATTTTGCTGAGTCCTTAACATCAGGAACATTGCGAGGTACAACATTTGGCACAACAAAAGATTTTCTGAGCACTTGTTAATTTGGTTTTACATTAACTCCTGCTGCAGAACTTGGCTTCTATGTTCCAAAGTTACAAATATCCTTGGGTTCCTCTGGAATATCTATTCTTTGGGAATTAACAGATCCAGATCTCTGTAATTTAATCGGTTTCCCTCCAGAAGCATCATATGTAAGAAAATAGCATTCATTAGATGCACATAAATGCATGTAGAAGTTAAGTTTCTAACCTTGAGTCACTACAGACATCCTTCACAGACACAAACCACTACATAGCTTATAATTATAAAAAGATCCAATAGGTCAAGTTGGGCGATCAAGTTAAGCAACTCTACAAGAGTTATCACTTGACACTTCTGAAAAATCTTGAAATGTATAAAATTTGGCAGTTTTAGAAACACACTACTAATGATTAACAGTGTTTCAATACTCGAAGACCAAATAAGAGAAGACAAAAGGTCAGTGGCTTACAATCGATATTTATATTCTTTATCTCTTTTGACTCATCAGGGGACACACTGCGGAATCTGGTAGTTTGCCCCACATCAACTTCTACTTGCTCTTGTTTACTTTCCTTAAGATTAAGTTTGTGCTCCATGCCTTCACTTGTCTTGGCATCCAAGCCGGAACCATCACCGTATGGTTCAATAAGCTAATATGTTGAAATTAACACATAAAAATATAGTTAAAGAGAGATAAAGCATAGTGCATGCAATACAATGCAATGTAGAGGGGAAATAAAATAAAAAATAAAAAATCAAACAGAATCAATTTCATTACAAGTGGTTCACAAATGGGGAACTACACAGCAAAACAAGTGAGATAGATACAATGCCAATCTCTTGGACTACGTCAGCCATTCCTGTAAACGAAAATTGAACACAGAATAGATAGTTAGCTAAGTGTAAAGATTGAGAGAGAAAAGAGATGCAGATCGAAGAAAGAAGAAAACGGAGATGAACTTGTTGAAGCAGAAAATGTGTTGTGCCGCTTAGGGTTCTATGCTGTGAGAGTATAAGGGATTAGTCGAACATACTTTGGGAAGCGAATATGTTAATTGCTAAAGAAAATCACCCCTTTTTTCCCAATGGGTAAAAGGATTATGCTAATTGCTAAAAACAAGAGGAGAGAAGTACAAAGCAGAAACCTAAGAATACAACAGTCTAACTCTAGATACCAATATACCACACAAAAGAAAAGAACCTTAACTTCAATGCTTTGTTAATATAAGAGTTTTACATTATTATTATCAATCACATACTACTTCTATAATGTGGCAGCGCATAATTAAATATTTGTTTAGAAACTTTTACACAATGATGTACACCAAATTAAATTCATAAAAAAGTGTGAAATTTTCATGGATAATCTCACACAAAAGATAAATACCAAAACAAGGAAGGAGAAGAGGACACTGCAGAAAATAGGGCAAAGAAACCAGTATATTACCAACTTTTGAGGCCAGCCTTGTGGAATATGTCACCTCCTAAACTCTTGCTTTGAAAAAGCTGCAGGAAGCATGGCTGGGTTGGCATCATATGAAGGATGAATCTGTATTACTAAAGGCCTTGAATAAGGATGGCTAGTCATCATATCTGACTCAAAAAACTCCTCTTCACTCCTTCTTACCAGCAATTTCTCCAAGAGTATTCCCTGTTAACAGAATCCAATAGAAATAAACTAAATGGAAAGTATCATTGGCGTTGCAACATAATGTTAGATATATTCTGACAATTCATGAAAAGGTACCTGAAGATTGGAACAGGGACCGTGTTATATTTACTACCTTAGCACTGACACAGGGCAGGTGGTAGTAGGCACGAGTCACTCCAATTCAATGGTAGAATTGAATAGGAGCCTCACACAGTCCATTGACCTAGTAGATAATACCTTGAAAGATGAATCAATTGAGTAATTATCTCCAAGCCTAAATTATCTCCAAGCCTAGGATCCACCAGTTCTTTAAGACCATCTTTAGGATCTAGTTGATCAAAAACTTGATGAAACTGCCACAAAAATCACCAGAAAATTAGAAAAGAAGGAACATAAAGTTAATATGAATTACTTATGTAAAGCCACTAGGCCCTCTAATGTTATCAATTATCACACACAAAAGAAGAAGTAATTGGTGCGTGACAGAAGTTAGGCCTATTAAGAGATTGTAATATAAGAACAGCGTTGCAAGTATAGCTCTTAACCAACTAAATCCGCCTCACCAATTTAGAAAGGTGTCACAAAAATTTAGAATAAAAATACTGGGAGTATGAGTCCCAGGTCGTCTCTTAACGAGTTGCAAGAAAGGATGCTATTTTATTAATTAGGAATTTTCAAGAGAGTTTGAGTTGGATAATAAGCAATTAAATAATTGTAAATTAGTTGGATAATAAGAAATTAAATAATTATAAATTAAAGCAATAAAAACTAAGAATGATTATTAATATTCTATATAAAAGCCTTGACTGGGGGAATGAATAATTGGAAGTTCTATCCTTGTTGGGGTCTCTTAAGTGTAGTATTAAAAAGGTAGTTATTTTCACTTAGTTAACCCTTACTAAATAAAGGAAAGTCAAGTGATTGAGCTAACTCTTATTCGCAAATCCTAGTCCTCTCCCTTGGGAAGGTCTAGCGTTAGTAAATACAGAACTAGCCAACAACTTCCAGTTTAATCATCACTTAAGCCTTCAAACTCAAGTGTCTCCTTTTAATCAACCCCCATGTCAAGTATGGAGTCTACTCCATTGACATGAATATAACGCTCATAAAAATATAAGAAGAAGACATGATAATTTAAATAAAATAGGGATTCAAAATTTAATTAAAAGTAAAAGTAATCCTTTGCACTAACAATCCATGAAAATAATCCAATTACTACTTTAAACAAGAATTAAGAATATGGAATAAATAAAAGAGTAAGCAAGGAAACAAACTAGAATAGTATCTTCAACGGAGATAATGACTCTTCAATATCCAAAAGCAAAAGCAATAAACTGGGAATGTAAAGAGAACCTAGAGGAAGAGTAATCCTCTCTAAATTCAGATCTAAAAGCCTAAAAACTATCCTAATGAGAATGTATCAATGTGTCTAAAGTTTTCTGTTGAGTCTCTGCATGTTCCCTAGCTTTATTCTGTGTTTCTGGGCCAAAAACTGGGTCAAAACACAGCCCGAAATTTTCCCCAGCGTTTTCTGTTAATTCTGCAGATCGCGCACGTCACGCGTATGCGTCATCCACGCGTGCGCGTCATTCAGTGATTTTCCTTGTCACGCCTACGCGTCAGGCACGCGCACGTGATGACAAGTCATCCTAGCCTATTTTAGCTAGTCTTTTTCTTTTGTTTTCATTAGAATTATGCACTTTCTTGAGCTACAAGCAAGCTAATTGAGTAGATTTTCATGTTTCCCTTGATTGAGAGCTTTTGAACTTGAGTGAACTTTAATTTCTTGTTTTCATTGCTTTCAATTTTATTTTACATTTGTCTTGGATCTTGGATTGGAGAATTGGAGAAATTCTGTTTCAATCTCAATCTTGGATCTCTGTTTCTTTACTACTAAGTAAATTTCATTTCCGGTTAATTGTTCTTCATCTATTTTCTTAGCAATTTACAATTTCCTTGCAATTGTTCTTGTTGGATCTAGGAAGGCATTGAGATCTAGACTTGGTTTTCTAGTCTCTGGGCCCTGAGATCTCAATTTTATATTCTCTGTTTCTTGCTTTTAATGTTCATTTACTTTACTGCTTCAAGATCTTGTTCAATCCCAATTCCCTTTCCCTTTCCCTTTTCTGTTTGATGCAATTTAGTTTTTCCTTGTTTAATTTCTACAAATCCACATCCCAATCCCCTTTACATTTCAAGCAATTTACATTCCTTGCACTTTAAGATTCTGCAATTTACATTTCTTGCACTTTAAGTTTCTGCCATTTAATTTCTTGTTCTTTAAGTTTCAGCAATTTATTTCTTGTTCTCTTTACTTCAATGCAATTTAATTCTGCAAGTCACAAAACCATCAACCAAATCTTGATTCGCTTGACTAAATCAACCACTAAACTAAAATTGCTCAATCCTTCAATCTCTGTGAGATCGACCTCACTCCCATGAGTTATTATTACTTGATGCGACCCGGTGCACTTGCCGGTTAGATTTGGGTGTTTTGGGAGAGATTTATTTTTCCTCCAAAATATCTCATCAAGTTTTTGGCGCCGTTGCCGGGGATTGATTAGATTGACAATGATTAAGTGAGGTGGTAATCTAGATCAAGCACTTTTTCTTTAAATTTTGACTAACCCACTAACTGTTTGAATTTTTGCTTAAGTTAACTGGAACTTCATTCTAGCAATAGACTGAAGTGCCACTGATTCTGTGCATTTCTCATGTTCTGCTTGTATGTCAGGTACAAGAAGAACCATACCCCAGTTTCATGAACAAGACGAAAGAACTCTCAGGAGGTTAAGAAGAGCTGAAAGAGGGAAAAACATTGTTGGAGAAGAGGAATCAGACGAAGAATTCCAAGAGATGGAGGAACATTTAACCAATCCACCAGGTGGAGAAGACAACAACAATGGCAACCCACCCCAGAGGAGAGTTTTGGCTTCCTACACCTTTGCAAATCCTAGACATTGTGGGAGCAGCATCTTGGCTCCAAATGTCAATGCTAACAATTTTGAACTCAAGCCACAACTCATCACTTTGGTTCAGAACAATTGCTCTTTTGGTGGAGGATCACTTGAGGACCCACATCAACATTTATCCACTTTCTTGAGGATATGCAACACTGTCAAAACTAATGGAGTGCCCCCTGACAGTTACAAGCTGATGCTATTCCCATTTTCTCTCAGGGACAAGGCCACTCAATGGTTAGAATCTTTTCCAAGAGACAGCATCAACAACTGGGATGATTTGGTAACTAAGTTCCTTGCCAAATTTTATCCACCTCAGAGGATTATAAGGTTAAAGGCTGAGGTACAAACATTTACACAAATGGAGGCTGAACCTATCTATGAGGCATGGGAGAGGTACAAGGCTCTGATAAGGAAATGTCCCCCTGCCATGTTTAATGAGTGGGAGAAACTTCAAAACTTCTATGAAGGCTTGACATTGAAATCCCAGGAAGCTTTGGATCATTCAGCTGGAGGTTCCTTGCAACTCATGAAAACTACAGAAGAGGCTCAAGAACTCATTGATATGGTGTCCAACAACCAATATTTCTTTGCTCATCAAAGAGGCCGTCAACCATCACAAAGGAGATGAGTAATGGAGCTAGAAGGAGTGGATTCAATCCTGGCTCAAAACAAGATGATGCAGCAGCAAATTCAGCAACAATTTGAGCAAATGGCCAAGAGGATTGATAGTCTCCAAGTTGCAGCAGTCAACACTAGCCAACCATCAACCACATGGGGACAGAGCGAAGAAACTCCAGAAGAACAACAACAAGAGCAAGTACAGTATATGCACAACCAAGGACCAAATGAAATGTATGGTGATACATACAATCCATCCTGGAAAAACCACCCAAACCTCAGATGGGGAGATAACCATACCCAAAACCAACAACCATGGCAAAGGAACTCAAACCAACACAACCCAAGAAGCAACCAAAATCACAACCAGCAGCAGACTAACCAAAACCCCTACAGAAAGCCTCAAAACAACTACCCCAACCTCAACCAATACCAATCTAATAACCAACCCACCAACCAAAATGCCTACCATCCACCACCCACATCTCATAACCCACCTCAAATATCACCTGAAGCCCAAAGAATCACTCACTTGGAGGCCATGATAGACAAAATGTTGAAACACCAAGAAATGGTAGCCAAGAATCAGGAAGCTTCTATGAAGAGCCTAGAGAGACAGATGGGGCAACTCTCCAAGCAAGTATCTGTTGAGAGACCTTCAAACTCACTGCCCAGTGACACAATTCCAAATCCCAAGGAGGAATGCAAGGCAATACAATTGAGGAGTGGGAGAACATTGAGAAGCAACAATGACACTACAAAGAAGCAAGCAGAGAACATCAAAGAACCAATAGAGGATGAGAATCAAACAAAGATAGATGAGGCTAATATGCAAGTTGTGATGCCAAACAAAGGCACTGAGAAACTCAAAGAGAAGGACAACCGGCCACATAGCCCAAAGGAAGTAGCTCAGGGGCGGCAGCAAATAGGAAAAAGCATCACACCTCCACTGCCTTACCCTCAGAGGTTCAACAAAGAGGTTAAAGACCAGCATTTTCACAATTTCCTTGAGATTTTTAAGAAGTTGGAAATCAATATTCCCTTGGCTGAAGCACTTGAGCAAATGCCTCTATATTCCAAATTTCTGAAGGATCTTATCAACAAGAAAAGAAGTTGGCTTGAAAGGGAAACCATATTACTCACCGAGGAATGCAGTGCTGTGATTCAACGGGGTATTCCACCAAAACTTAAGGATCCGGGAAGCTTTGTAGTATCATGCACTATTGGCAAGATAATTCTCAACAAGGCTCTCTGTGACCTGGGTGCCAGCATCAATTTAATGCCTCTCTCAATGATGAGAAAACTTCCCATAGAAGAACTTAAACCCACCAGGATGTCACTAGTCATGGCTGACAAATCAATCAAGACACCCAATGGAATTGTGGAGAATCTGTTGGTGAAGGTTGGGGAGTTTATTTTCCCAGCAGACTTTGTAATTTTGGACACTGAAGAAGAAGGAAATGACTCAATCATTCTGGGAAGGCCATTTCTACACACAGCAAGGGCCATCATTGATGTAGAAAAAAGAGAAATGACCTTCAGGGTCCATAATGAACAAATGATCATAAATGTGTTCAAATCAATGCAAAACGCTCCTAAGCAAGAGGATTACGTAAGAGTGGATATGATAGACAGTTTGGTGGAAGAAACAGTAGAAGAAAATTTTCAAGAGCAAGAAGGAAATCAAGGGGCAACAGAGGAACAAGTGGCTGAGACCTTCACTGAGCAAGATGAAAGACAAGATAGCAATGAAGATGTGCGAAAACAAGAACTGAAACCTTTACCCACCCATCTCAAATATGCATTCCTTGGCACATCGGAGAGCTTCCCAGTAATCATTAATTCATCCCTGACAAAGAAGGAAGAAGGAGAACTTCTTGACGTACTCAAAGCTCATAAAGATGCTTTAGGATGGACCATTGATGACCTGAAAGGAATCAGCCCTGCAGTATGTATGCATAAGATCCTCTTGGAAGATAATTCCAAACCAGTGGTTCAACCGCAAAGAAGGCTAAATCCTACAATGAAGGAAGTTGTCCATAAGGAAGTAATGAAGTTGTGGAATGCAGGGATAATCTTCCCAATATCTGACAGCCCTTGGGTAAGCCCGGTTCAAGTTGTACCAAAGAAGAGAGGGATGACGGTCATCACTAATGAGAAGAATGAGTTGATCCCTACTAGAACAGTGACTGGGTGGAGGATGTGCATAGACTATAGAAGATTGAATGATGCCACCAGGAAGGATCATTTCCCTCTCCCATTCATTGATCAGATGCTGGAAAGGTTAGCTGGCCATGCCTATTACTGTTTTTTGGACGGATATTCTGGGTATAATCAAATCGTGGTGGACCCCAAGGACCAAGAAAAAACTGCCTTTACATGTCCATTTGGAGTTTTTGCATATAGACGGATGCCTTTTGGGCTCTGCAACGCCCCTGCCACATTTCAAAGGTGTATGCTCTCCATTTTTTCTGACATGGTCGAAAAATTTTTAGAAGTCTTCATGGATGACTTCTCTGTTTTTGGTGATAATTTCAATGCTTGCCTAAACCATTTAACTCTTATCTTGAAACGGTGCCAAGAAACTAATTTGGTTTTAAACTGGGAGAAATGCCATTTCATGGTACCCGAAGGGATTGTTCTTGGCCATAAAGTTTCAAGAAAAGTTGTGGTTTACGCTGATCATGCTGCACTTAAGTATTTGATGTCAAAGCAGGATGCTAAACCAAGACTCATCAGATGGATACTGCTCCTACAAGAATTTGACATAGAGATAAGAGATAGGAAGGGCACTGAAAATCAGGTCGCTGATCATCTGTCGAGGGTACCCACATGAAACAAATCAAAAAGCATCCCAGCCCATAAATGAAAGCTTCCCAGATGAGTACCTTCTGCAATTCCAGCAAGCACCATGGTTTGCTGACATAGCAAATTACAAAGTGGGAAGGAAGATACCGCAAGAGTTCTCTAAGCAACAAGTGAAGAAGTTAATCAACGAAGCAAGGAAATTTTCATGGGATGAACCCTTCTTGTTCAAAAGATGCTCTGATGGAGTAATCAGAAGGTGTGTTCCCGAAAGTGAAATTAGGGACATCTTGTGGCATTGTCATGGTTCAGCTTATGGTGGACACTTTGGCCCAAAAAAAACAGCCGCAAAAATACTGCAGAGTGGCTTCTATTGGCCAACTATCTTCAAGGATGCCAGAGAATATGTACACCAATGTAATGAATGCCAGAAAGCAGGAGGATTAACAAAAAGGAATGAGAGGCCTCAAAATTTTATCTTAGAATTAGAATTGTTCGATCTATGGGGAATTGATTTTATGGGGCCTTTTCCTCCTTCTTATTCTTTTAGATATATCTTGGTAGCAGTGGAGTATGTCTCAAAGTGGGTGGAAGCCATAGCCACAACCACCTGTGATGCACAGATTGTCCTCCAATTCCTAAAAAAACACATTTTCACTAGGTATGGAGTGCCAAAGGGTCTTATTAGTGATGGCGGTAGTCACTTTTGCAACAAACAAATGGAGAAACTCCTCCACAAGTATGGAGTAATTCACAAAGTAGCCACACCTTACCATCCTCAGACTAATGGCCAAGTCGAACTGGCAAATAGAGAATTAAAGAAGATTCTAGAGAAAACAGTGGGAATCACAAGGAAAGATTGGGCTAGAAAGCTAGAGGATACATTGTGGGCGTATAGGACAGCTTTTAAAACTCCTATTGGCAAGTCACCCTTCCAGCTATTGTATGGCAAATCTTGCCACCTCCCTGTAGAGCTTGAACACAGAGCTTTCTGGGCCACTAAACTCCTCAACCTTGATCCCCAAGCTGCAGGAGAAAACAGGTTGTTACAACTAAATGAACTGGATGAATTTAGACTGGAAGCTTATGAAAGTGTGAAGATATACAAGGAGAGAGCTAAGAAGTGGCATGACAAGAAGATCACAAAGAAAGAATTCAAGCCAGGACAGCAAGTGCTCCTGTATAATTCGAGGCTTAAAATCTTCCCTGGCAAACTGAAGTCTAAGTGGACTGGCCCATACTTGGTGACAAAGATTTTTCCCTATGGGAATATTGAACTGCTAGATGAGGCAACGAAGAATCAATTCACTGTAAATGGTCACAGAGCAAAGCTGTACTTGGGAGGACAATGGGCTAAGGAAAAAGAGGTTCAACACCTACAGCCCTCTTAAAAAGAATTGAAAGGTGTCAAGCTAGTGACAATAAAAGAGCGCTTGTTGGGAGGTAACCCAACCTGAGGTAGTTTTCTTTTCATAGTTATTTCAATAAAAAGGTTAAATGATTGGTATGTATTGCAAGGAGCTAAGTTTGGTGTTTCACACAAAAACAAATTAAGGGGGAATAAAGAATTCTAAGTTTGGTGTTCCACCAAAATCTCACTTAAAAGCACATTCTCACTTTCTACATAAAGAGTTACTAGCTCCAAGCAATCTGATAAATCATTTGAGCATTGTCTGTTTCTAGTTTTTAGTTTTATTAGCTTTAGCAAAGACTTAGGCTTTCACATATGGTTATGCATAAGAAACATGGCAAGAGACTAAGTTTGGTGTTCACACACCAAAGTAAGTTCAAACGCCTACAAGAAAGTCTTGCACACTAACCAGTCATCTAAGGGCTTGAGAAACAAGCAACTTCTAATAACACTGCAGAAATTCAATCACTCTCTTGGGAGGACTACACACCATTAGCTGAGAGAAAGAAGAAGAAGCCACCAAGAGGTTGTATTATCACTTAACTCCATTAGCATTGAATTGCTTTAAATTGGAAGTGTGAATATGCCCATTTTAACAGTAACTGTTAGTGTAGTAGTCAGTGCATCATTTATGTTTGTTTCTTTTAAAATAAGTAAACTAGCTTATGTGTGTGCTTGTGTGTTCACTTTCACTTGACAAGAAGCATGTGTTGTCCCCTGCATCTTTCAATTCAATAAAAGAACAGTTTGAATGTGAAGTAAAATGGTCTCTGTTAGATAGAAGTAGAATAAAAGTAAGTGATGGTATGTGTGTGAGTGTATAATAGCTCACTTTGAATGAATAAAGAGCCTGGATATCTTCTTCTAAGTAAATAGTGGCCTACTGTCTATGAATCTCAATTGAATTAAATTCCTTGGTTAGAAAGAAAAACAAAAAGAAGGAAAGAAGAAAAAGATAGCCAAAAAGTGGCAAAACAAAAGAAAAACAAAAAGAAACAAAGCTGGACACCAATAGCTTGAACCTTAAAATATATGCCTGTGATGTCTTTGTACTAGGATCTGCTTGGATTAGTAAGCTCTTAGGAGTGCCTCAACACTTGGTGACTTGGGTTAACTAACCCGGGATCATCAGCTGAAAGTCCACTATCAAGAGCAACTTAACTACAAGATATTTAGTAGCCCAAAGAGGTGCTGGGCATCAATGTTTTAAGAAGGAATGTAAGCCAAGTGTCTATGGTGAATAATGTGTCAAGTATAAAGAAAAGAAAATGAACTTGCTACACATGACACTCAAATAAAGCTTATAGGATTGTAGAATTGAAGAAATTCTGTTTCAATCTCAATCTTGGATCTCTGTTTCTTTACTGCTAAGTGAATTTCATTTCCGGTTAATTGTTCTTCATCTATTTTCTTAGCAATTTACAATTTCCTTGCAATTGTTCTTGTTGGATCTAGGAAGGCATTGAGATCTAGACTTGGTTTTCTAGTCTCTGGGCCATGAGATCTCAATTTTATATTCTCTGTTTCTTGCTTTTAATGTTCATTTACTTTACTGCTTCAAGATCCGGTTCAATCCCAATTCCCTTTCCCTCTTCTGTTTGATGCAATTTAGTTTTTCCTTGTTTAATTTCTGCAAATCCACATCCCAATCCCCTGTACATTTCAAGCAATTTACATTCCTTGCACTTTAAGATTCTGCAATTTACATTTCTTGCACTTTAAGTTTCTGCCATTTAATTTCTTGTTCTTTAAGTTTCAGCAATTTATTTCTTGTTCTCTTTACTTCAATGCAATTTAATTCTGCAAGTCACAAAACCATCAACCAAATCTTGATTCGCTTGACTAAATCAACCACTAAACTAAAATTGCTCAATCCTTCAATCTCTGTGGGATCGACCTAACTCCCGTGAGTTATTATTACTTGATGCGACCCGGTGCACTTGCCGGTTAGATTTGGGTGTTTTGGGAGAGATTTATTTTTCCTCCAAAATATCTCATCAGCACGCATCGCTGCAATTTTCTCCATTCCACGCGCTCGCGTGATCCATGCGCACGCGTCGGTGTTCGCTGGTCATCTCCTTAGTTTCTTGTGTTCCTTCCATTTTTGAAAGCTTCCTCTTCATTCTCTAAGCCATTCCTGCCCTATAAAGCCAGACACACTTAACACACAGATCACGGCATCGAATGGTATAAAGGAGAATTAAAATACATAAGTTAAAGTTCTTTAGGAAGCAAGTTTTCAATCATAAAACAATACTAGGATGGAAAATGTAAAATCATGCAATTAGTATAAATAAGTGGGTGATGGCTTGATGAAACCACTCAATTAAACACAAGATAAACCATAAAATAGTGGTTTATCAACCTCCCCACACTTAAACATTAGCATGTCCTCATGCTTAGCTTAAGGAGATAAAACAAATGAGTAGGGAAAAGTAAGACTCATGCAATGCAATGCAACCTATGTATATGAATGCAATTATATGATAAAATGATTTTTTCTACTTAGTTAAAAATAAATAAATCCTTTTAAGACAAAAATAAATCAAATTCCACTAATTCAAATTATACAGTAAAAACAAGTAAACTCGTAGGAAGACAGCTCATGAAAGCAGGGAACATAGAATTAAGCATTGAACCCTCACTGATGGTGTATGTACACTCTAGTCACTCTAGTGTATAGGGTAATTACTCTACTCCTCTCTAATCATGCTTTCTAAACCTTGTTCTTCACCTAACCAATCAACAAGTATTTAATGCACCAATGGAAACATCATGAGGTCTTTTCAAGGTTGTAATGGGGCCAAGGTAAGGGTGAGGGTATATATATGGTTAAGTGAGCTATGAATTCAATCCTTGATTATCCTAAGCTATCACCTAACATACATACTCTACTTTCTTCTTAAATCATCCTTAGCTACCCAAAATTTTCCCACTTTTGTTTTACATACTCATGCATCAACTTTTCTCTTTACTTGTATCACATATGCATTGATTTTTTTATTAAATTTAGCTTAGCATTGGAGTAACTTTATCCCCTTATTCATTTATCTAATTACTTATTTGTTTGAATATTTTTAGTTTCTTTTATAAACAGTAAAAATAAACATAGCTTATCAATGCACATAGACTTATAATTTTTCTTAGTGTCACATGAGTAGGTGCCAAATTCCCAACATTTTATCATGACATATTCCCTTGTTAACCCATGTTCCCACAATTTTCCCACACTTAATTGACACACAATTTCTATCTTAAGCTAACCAAAGATTCAATTTGGGGTATTACTTATTTTTCTGCTTAAGACTAGTAATGTGGTAAAATATAGAACAAATGGGATTAAAAGGCTCAAATTGGCTAACAAATGTGATTAAAAGGGTACGCTATTTGGGGTAAGTGAGTTAATAAAATAATGGCCTCAATCATATGCATGCATATAACACATTAAATATTGGACATATAGGATGGAACAAAATATAGATCACAATCATAGAGAAGCAAACACACAAAAATAAAATTTTATGGTTAAATAATATAACCATGTCATTAGGCTCAAGTCTCACAGGTTGTGTGTTCTAGCTTTTAACTATGTTCCAATTACAACTTCTAAACAAGTTTAGCATTTATTGATTTTCAACCAATTAGAACATGCATGCAGATAACCTATTACTATGCAATTTATCCTATCCTAAACAAAAGAAAAATTAAATAAATATCCTATTCTATTGGTGCTAAGAAAGAGAAATTACCTCCGGAAGCCAGGTACTGACCGACCTCCCCACACTTAAAGCTTGGCACCGTCCTCGGTGCCATCAGTCAGGAACAAAGGGGGGCTGGTAGCAGCATCTCCACCATCGGGACCGTCATGGCTCCCTGTGCTGGTAAATGAAGTGGAGTCCGGGGTGTCTGGGTCTTCTTTAGGTGGGTGGTGACCAACAAGCAGCTCCTTGAGGTATGTAAATTGGCGTTTGTTACGGCGCTCCCTTTGCTTTCCTTTCCGGTCAAGCTGGTCTAGCCTCTCAAGTATCTGAAGGAGTAGCTGGTTTGTTGGAGGTGCTTGTGATGTGGAAGAAGAAGGAGTATCCTGGGCCGGTTCTGCAGGCCAGCTAGTAGTGGCTGCTGGAGTCTGATATATTTCCCGTTAGGGACGATTTGATCATCCCGTGGAATCATGACTTTGGTGTCCCCAGCTCTGTAGGAGACTCTGGCTGCTGAGACTAGATCTGAAACCAAGGGAAGAAAAGGTAGGTTGTCTGCAATCTGTACGTATCCCAGAGCATGCCGAATGTGTCTTGGTAAATTGAGGTGCTGGTCTGTAAGGATACACCATAGTAGAACAGCCGTGTCTGCGGTGAAGGAGGACTCATGAATGCTTGAAAAGATGTAATGGGACATAATCTGTGCCCAAACTCGAGCCTCCAAGGTGAATGCTGAAGCCAATATGCTCTTAGGTCGAGATCGATGGTATCCATAGATCCATCTGCTGCCAGGTTATGCTATAACTCTGAGAACGGCGTCCCAGTCAAATTGGTATGTCTGGCGTTTGAATGAGGCTTCTTGGAATGCGTCCAATCCTTTTGGAGCAGGGGGAAGATCTAAAGCTCGTTGAATGGCCTCTTCTGTTATGGGGACTTGCTTCTGATGGACATAGACAGACTGCATGGTTGGCATGTGAAAATTGGAGTAGAATTCAACTACCCATGATAGATTAACCTGCCGTGGCTGTCTCCGTAGGAATCCCCATTATCTTCGTTCAATTCGCGGCTCAACAAATTCAACAATGTGGGTCGGGAGGATGAGTAGGTACTCATTGTTATAACTTCTCTAAGCCAGAATGGGGAACATCTGCTCACAGTAGCGGTTAGTGAACCGCGCAGTGTCCTTTGCTGGGAAAGCTTTCTCTTTTTCATCGACCTTGATGATCCTCTTGATTCGTTTTGTTGAGGGCTTTACTGCTGTTGAAGATGGCTCTGCCACTAGTGTTCTTTTAGTTCCTTTCCTTGCTAGTGGTTTGGGAGTAGCTTTCTCTTTACCTTTGTTGGTGGCCATCCTGAAAAAGAAAAAAGAAAGTAATATGTAAAGCTAAGGGTTCGAGCAAGGGAGAGGATAATATAGGTGATAATCAATGAATGGTAAAGAGGGATGTCGTTAACACATGGTCATGACTACATGTGAAAATTTCATCATTGGAAATATAGCAAGTGCATGTGATGGCTATTAAATGCAAGATGTTTATTGACATGCCGGTAAAGGCATGAGTAGCATGGATCAAGCATTAAATGTCCAAGTTAGATTATCAACTCTTTCAAACTAACAATCTGTTTGTATTGACAATTATATTTAATCAATAAAATGTAAAAAGGGGTTTTGTGAAAAACAAGCATTAGAGTAGTAGAATAGAGTAATATAAAAATAATGCACAATGCCATACGGGCTTTTTCACAAACACATAGCATGCATGGTGAATATGTTATTAAAAGTATTAAATTGAACATGCAAGCGACCCTTCTAAGAGGTAATATAAATTGTCAAATAATTTCACAATAACTCATACAAAATATAAAAGAAAATAATCACCCAATTAAATTTCTAACACCAATTAAAGGAATAAAGAAAAAAAAAAGAAAGAAAAAGAAAATATAGATAATGAAAGTGAAAAGAAAAAGAAAAATAAAACATTAATAAAAATAATAAAGGAAAAGTAAAAAGTAAGGAAAGAAAGAAAAGAACCTTGATAATGGATGTGAAAAATAAGGAAGGGAGAAAGTAAAGAGTGACAAAGAATAAAGAAGGAAGAAGAGAGAAGAAAAAATAAGAAGGGAAAGAAAAGATTTAGATTTGGGGAAGAAAAGATAAGATATCAGGCACTGATCTGGAAAAGATGTGCGTCGCATGTGACGCGGACGCGTGTAGCATGCGATCGCGTGGTGTGTGATAAGTTCAAGTGACGCGGACGCGTGGATCACGCGATCGCGTGACCTGATTTGTGCTATAGGCGCGATTGTAGCCTCGCGTACGCACAACTCTCTGTTTTATATGCATTTTGCCAAAAATCTGGGTAACGTCTGCGCGTGGGTTACGCGATCGCGTGAATGGCCATATTTTGAAAATCGACTCGGACGCGTGGGGCACGTATAGTTACTAAACCAAGCAATCAACCTTTCTTACAAACGTTTTGGATGTCACAAGTAACAAACCCCTTTAAAATTGATAACCGAGTATTTAAACCTCGGGTCGTCTTCTCAAGGAATTGCAGGGAAGTATGTTCTTATTATTGGTTATGAGTCTTGTAAATTGGGGGTTTTGAAGTTTGGGCAATGGGCACAGGTATATTTATAAATTAAAGCAATAAAAATAAATAAGAGATTTTATGTAATTAATTTAAAAACCTTGACCTGGAGAAGATTAATTGGAAGTTCTATCCTTGTTGGATTTTTCTCAAGATCAATTGATAATTGAAGGTTGCTTCTACTTAGTTATCCTTTACCAAGTAAAGTAAAAGAAAGTCAAGTAAGTTGGAAGTCTACTTCTATTCACAAGTTCTAATCCTCTCCCTTGGGAAGGATTAGCGTTAGTGACTAGAGAGCCAGCCAACAATAAACCCAATTACAATTTAACTCTTGAGTAATTCAACTCAAGGGTCTCCAAATATCAATCAACTCCAAAATCAACTTAGGATCTAACTTAGAACATCAATTAATAACAAACAATAGAAGAAGTGATAAATCTGAAATACCTCAATTGCATTAATGGAAGAAAATAAATCTAACATGGAACAGTTCATAAATTAAATTGGAAAAATAAATAAAAGGAACATTGAACCTGATAAAAAGAAACAATCTTGAAGGTAAGAGAAATCCTAATCCTAAATCCTAAGAGAGAGGAGAGAACCTCTCTCTCTCTAAAACTACATCTACTCCTAAAATTGTGTGTTATGAGCTTGTGATTATGAATTAATGGATTATCCCACTTTATAGCCTCTAATATGTGTTTTCTGGGCCGCAAACTGGGTCGAAAACAGCCCAGAAATCGCTGGAGAAGAAATCTGCCACGCTGATTTTCGCCACTGCGACGCGTCCGTGTGGAGCAGGCGTTCGCATTGCCTAGCGTCAGAGCAACTAAGTCATATTATATATTAAATCGAAGCCCCGGACGTTAACTTTCCAACGCAAATAGAACCGCGTCATTTAGACCTCTGTAGCTAAAGTTAGAGCCGTTTGAGTGCGAAGAGGTCAGGCTGGACAGCTTAGCAATTTCTCCAACTTCTTGTATTCCTTCCACTTTTGCATGCTTCCTTTCCATCCTCTGAGCCATTCCTGCCCTGTAATCTCTGAAATCACTTAACACACATATCAAGACATCTAATGGTAATAAGAGAGGATTAAACATTGGGAACTTAAGGCCAAAGAAGCATGTTTTCAATCAAAGCACATAATTAGGAAGGAAAATATAAAACCATGCAAATAGTATGAATAAGTGGGTAAAGAGTTGATAAAAATCACTCAATTGAGCACAAGATAAACCATAAAATAGTGGTTTATCAACCTCCCCACACTTAAACATTAGCATGTCCTCATGCTAAGTTTAAGAGAAGCTATAAAGATGAAGAGGAATGGTAGATTAATATGAAATGCAACCTATCTATATGAATGCAACTACATGCAAAATATTTCTACCTACTTAGTTAAAAGTAAACAAATCCTTCAAGAAGAAATATGAACTGGATTTCACTAATTCAAATCATGAAAATGAAGTACAAATAGACTTGCAAGAAGAAAATAGCTCACGAAAGCAGGGAACAAGGAATTGAGCATCGAACCCTCACTGGTAGTGTATACACTCTAATCACTCAAGTGTTTAAGGTTCAATTATCTCAATTCTCTACTAACCTTGCTTTCTAAGGCTTGCTCTTCATCTAACAATCAATATAAATTTAATGCACAGATACACATATCAAGAGGTCTTTTAAGGGTTGTAATGGGGTTACGGTCAATGTAGGATTGTATTTGGCCAAGTGGACTAAAATCTGAATACTTAATTAACTTAAACTTTCCACCTAACTTTAGACAATCCATGTAATCATAGTACCACATCTAACTATCCATTAACCATGTTTTCCACATATTCATGCATTTCTAAATTCAAGTACAGTACATATGCATTGCTTTCACCACTTACTTTGGGGCATTTTGTCCCCTTTTACTTATTTGCTCTCTTTTTTTTTTCACTTTTTATATATATATATATATTTTTTTCTTTTCTTTGATTTTTTTCAATGCATATGATTAAATTATTGGATGCATGAATCATGTCCTAAACATTATTTTCACATTTTCAGAAAATTATAACATACTCAATTCTCAAACCAAATGTTACCAAACCCAATTTTCCCACACTTAAATCATAAGCACTCTCACTAGTCTAAGTTAACCAAGGATTCAAATTAAGGGCATTATTATTTTTCGCTTAGAGTTAGTGATGAGCTAAAGTAAAGAACAAAGGGGTATAATAGGCTCAACATTGGTTTGCAAGGGATAATGAAAGGTAAGGCCATATGGGTATGTAAGCTCAGTGAAACAAAGGCCTTAATCATGTAAGTGCATGCATACATCAAACCATGGAAATATAGAATTAAGCAAGACAAAGATCACAATTTTAGAGAGAAAAACACCCTAAAAATAAATTATTGGTTGATAAAATGCAACCAATCAAATAGGCTCAAAATCTCACAGGTTTTGTGTGTTCGAGCTCTAAACCATGTTCCAATATAATAATTTTATTCAAACAAGTGTAACAATAATTTTATTCAAGCAGTGGTAAAATATGCACAAAATCAAGAAAATATGCAATCAAACATGCAAATGCAATAATGAACAAACAAAGAAAATAAAATATTGGTGTTGAGACAAGAAGGTACTAACCCACGGAGATCAGTATCGACCTCCCCACACTTAAAGATTGCACCGTCCTCGGTGCATGCTGAGATGTGCAGGTGGACGGGTTGTTCCAACTGATGCTTTTCTTCAAGGATTGTGCAGATGGACTTGTTTGTCTCACTTTTTAGAAGTTTCTCCCTTTTTCCGTCTTCGGTGGCCAGCCTGAAAGAAGAGAAAAAGAAGAACAGTAACCCAGAAATAAAGATAAGAAAATAAATGAAGTATGGGTGGGTTAATGCCAACCGATAAGGGTCTCATTTACATGGAAGCTTCAACATGTACGTGAGAAAACAATAGAAGCCATGGCATACCAGTGGTACAAAATTTGTAACAATGGGGAAGAGAGTGCAAGACAATATAAATTAATATCAATGTAAAATTAATACAAATATCATAAAAGATTAGCATTGACTTAAATAATATTACCCAATAGTGTAAAACAAGTCACTGAGCACCAAAATAAATTCAACAAAAGATGCATCAGCTGAATAAGAAAATTGTAACACCAATGAAAAAATAATAATAAATTTAGAAAATAAAAATATGCACAAAATTAAAATGCAATGAATGAAAGTATGTAATTAAGTAAAAGAGAATGAAAGTAAAGAAGGAAGAAGAAAAGAAGAAAGAAATAAGAATGGAAAAGAAAAATTAGGATTTGGGGGAAGAAAAGATATGATATTTAGCACTGATCTGGATAAGTTGTGCGGCGCAGGCGACGCGGACGCGTGGGTGACGCGGTCGCGTGGTGCGCGATAAGGTCAGGTGACGCGGACGCGTGGGTCACGCGATCGCGTGGCCTGATTTGTACGATTGGCGCGAGTGCAGCCTCGCGTTCGCACAACTCTCTGTTCGAAACTCTTTTCGCCAAATTTTTGGGTGACGCAGTCGCGTGGTTGACGCGATCACGCGGGTGGCCTTATTTCCAATATGACGCGGACGCGTGGGTGACGCATTCGCGTGGTGGGGCTTGTGCTGCTAGCACCATTCCAGCCCCGCTCCATCATAACTCTCTGCCATGCACCCCTTTACGTTGATTTTACAGAGCCACGCGTTCGCGTGGGTGATGCGGACGCGTGGGGAGGCTATTTCACTAATGACGCGAACGCGTCATCCACGCGGTCGAGTGGATTAATTTGTGCCAAAGGCACGCCTCCAGCCATGCTTTCGCGTGACTTTCTGTTCACTTTCCTTTTCTTCCAAACGCACTGGTGATGCGGACGCGTCGGCGACGCTGTCGCGTCGCGTGCGAAATTTTTTTTTTATATGCATGAAAAATACAGAATGCAAAATGCAGATGTGGATGGTATGAATAAATCTAGGTTCAATAAAAATAGAATAAAATAAAATGAAAAACAAACAAAATGAAATAAAATTAAAATTGAGAAAGGAACGATTATACCATGGTGGGTTGTCTTCCACCTAGCACTTTTAGTTAAAGTCCTTAAGTTGGACAATTGGGGAGTCCTTTGTTATGGTGGCTTGTGCTTGAACTCATCCAGGAATCTCCACCAATGTTTGTACTTCCAGTAACCTCCGGGGTCCCAAACTAGGCGCAGAAAGCCTTCAAGCAAGTTAAAGCAAGTGACAAGGCCCCAAGAGTGTAGATTGCTAGACTGAATTCCGGGGTCCCAAATCTTGCTTTTGCACCCGTCTTCTTGTTGATCATTATGATTCCATCCGGGTAGCAAGTAATCTGAATTCTCACTATAGCGGCCAAACAACTTCCTAGACCCATTCAGTTGAGCTTTACACCAACCCTTGCATTTAAACTTTGAGTATGCAACCATATTGAACCTTGCTTGATAACTCCAACCACTAACCACCTTCTTCTTACTCTTAATGCCACAAAGAGCTCTAAGTTGACCATCCGTCTCTAGTAGCCCATATTCAAGTGGAATTAGAAAGCTAAGGGATATGAATTTTACCCACTTGAATGTTGTGAAGGATGATGGTGACTTAGGTGGAGGTATTTCTAATGAATTTGCAGGCTCCACTTCCTTATGCTCTTCTCTGACAACTTCCACCTCTTTGCAAGTTTCTTCAATATCAACCTCTTCCTCTTGGTAGCTTTCTTCTAGTTCAATCTCTTCTTCATTGCTCACCAAGGGCATGGGAGGTTGTGCTTCTTTTTCTTGAATCTCCATCTCTTGATCGACCTCTTCCAAGTCCTTAACCATGACATGCCTTGGAGGTTGTACACCCTCCTCAACATCAAATGCAACCATCTTGGAAGGAGGCTCTATGTCTTGACTTTCCCATGGAGGTACAACATCTCTTAAGTCTGCAACCACTTCTTCCTTTTTAATAATTGCTGCTTTGTCCAGTTGTTTAAGTATAAAATCATACTCATCCTCGATGATTTTCTTTCCATGACAACTCCTTTCAATTACTCTTTCATCTTTAAGGGTCTCTCCTACCTTTACCCCTAGGGCCTCCTCTAGCTCTTTATGAAGTATGGATTCGCGAAGATGATTCCTTCTTTCCTGTTCCATATCAATAGCATAATTGGGATCATCTTGCTCTTGGATTGATGGATGTGGGTGCTTGATGAGAGAACTTTTGTGTGGTCTAGAAATTTGCGGATAAATCCTCGTTGCAAGTATAGTTTCTAAACCTTCAAAAGTCCTTTCATACAAATGTTTTGGGTGTCACAAGTAACAAACCCCTTTAAGAATTGTTAACCAAGTATTCAAACCTCGGGTCGTCTTCTCAAGGAACTGCGAGGAAGTATGTTCTTATTATTGGCTATAAAGGTTGTAATCAGGGTTTAGAAGATGAGAGGCAAGTAATTTGAATTACAAGTAAAGTAAATGGCAATTAAAATAAATAAATACTGTAAAGCAGACTTTTGGCAAGGTAAGAGAAGTTGGAGGTCCAAGGTAGTTATCTCTCTCAACTATAATGAAAGTTGAATCTAAACTCCACTTGGTCAACCTTTACTAGGGCAAAGGAGAGTCAATGGACTAATTAAATTGACCTTTTAATCCTATTTATTTCCTAAGAAAAGGTTGGGATTACTTAAGTTCAGCTCAATTAGCAAGATAACGATTATCAGTTATGTTGAGTTTAATAAACGTTGAGTTACTGAATCCTTAACCAGAACCAAAAGGGGACAAAGTAAAATTGATAGAATAATAAAAATATCCTTAGATGGGAAGCAATGGTAACTTAATTCAAAGAGAACAATCATAAACTGAAAATACCTCAATTATCATTAATTCAAATAACAGTCTGTAACATGGAAAAAATTCATAAATTCACTGATCAATTCAAGTGCTGGAATAAATAAAGGTAAAAGGAAGCTAAAACAGAGGAACGTAAAACCTGGATTGAGAGTCACTCTTAAAACAAGAAGAAATCCTAATTCCTAAGAGAGAGTGAGAAGATCTCCCTCTCAAGTAAATCTAAATCATTAAAAATTAAAATATGCGAGCTCTCTTTGAATGGATGCATTCCCACACTTTATAACCTCTGGTCTATGCTGTCTGTACTTGGATCTGGGCCAAAAAGGGCTTCAAAAATCGCTATGAGCGTTTTCTGCAATTTCTGGTGCGTGGCCTCTGTCACGCGTCCGCGTGGGTCACGCGGTCGCGTCATTCGGAGCTTTTCCTTGCCACGTGGTCGCGTCAGTCATGCGGCCGCGTCGCTGCTGATTCGTGCTTGGCACGCGATCGCGTCATCCATGCGATCGCGTGGATACCAGTTTCCTTAAAGCTCCGTTTTGCCTTCTCCTTCCTATTTTGTATGTTTCCTTTTCCATCCTTTAAGTCATTCTGCCTTAGAAAATCTGAAACTACTCAACACACTAATCTTTAGTAAAATAAAATCTTTTTACCTATTTTCCCATATTATCCCACTTATTGTTACATACTCATGTTTCACTTTTTATTTTTTTATTCCATGTGCATTGCTTTTATTTTGCATTGGGGAAATTCTTTTGTATCCCCCTTTTATTTAAATGCTGAAAAATAACTCTTTTTTTTTCAAGGCACATGGCAATTATATTACTTTGATTTTCTCATGAGCATGCTTCCCAAATTTATTTTATTTCTTTTAACTTCTCTACCTTTTTGTTTCTACCATCCATGTTCCCAAAAGGTTTCCCACATTTAACTCTATTCATGATTTTCTATCTTAAGCTAACCAAGGATTCACTTGGGATTTTTTTTTGTTTTTCTGCTTAAGGCTAGTAATTTGGCTAAATAGAATAAATGGGTTTTTAAAAGGCTCAAGGGGACTAACAAGGGTGATGTAAAAGGTAGGCTAATTTGGGGTAAGTGAGCTGAAATCAATTGATGGCCTCAATCATTCTCTTGGTATGTATCTATTCTATATTCTATAATTGGACATATAGATTAAAGCAAAGGAAAGAACATCAGAATAAAAAGAAATGAAACACACAGAAATGAAATTATGGTTTGAATGCAACCATACAATTAAACTCAAGACTCACAGGTTGTGTGTTCTCTAACTCAAGCATCATATATCATTTATATATTGTATGCAGGTTTAGTTAAAAATTCCCATTATTCTCATAAAAAATTTATTTAGGGTAGCTTTTAAAGTTTTAATGTTCCTCCTTGATAAAATGTTGTCAGCTTAACTACATCATGTAATGCTATATACAAGGTTTATGGATTTAAATCTGATATGTTCAATTTCCTAGCTTACTTCCTTTTTATATTTTTCAATTTTAAACTATACTATCTTATGATAAAAAGGGTAAACTATACTAATTAATCCACTAATAAATCAGAATTGCAAACTAAACTAAATAACTAAAATAAACTAAATGGCTAAAATATGAACTAAAGATGCAAAATGCAGAGAATAGAGTAAAAATACATAAAAGTAATGTATAAGTACTCAGAAAATAACAGTAAAAAGAAAAATATAAAAAAAATATCCAAAATAAAAGAAAAAGTATGTAGTGGTTCACCAAAATAAACGCCAGAGATGGCGACCTCCCCACACTTAAAAGGAAGCATCGTCCTCGATGCTCAATCAAGCCGGGTGTGAAGGAGTGTCATCACTAGGAGGGATGGTAGCTGGAGTCTCAGTGGTGGTGGTGGGCTGAGGGTCTGGCTGCTGTGGAGGAGGTGCTAACTGGATCGGGATCTCAAGATCCGCAACCTCAATCTGATGTGGGACCGCTGCCTGTGGTGCGGCTGGTGCTGACTCCTGGGGATGGGTCTCTACCTCGGGTGCATCTGCCTCCTCCTCAGATGCCTCGGATGGTGTGTCGGGCTCGGAGGAGATGTCGCCGGATCGTATCATCAGCTTTAGGTGCTCATAGCGCCGCTTGTTGTGACGCTCCATCTGGTCAAGTCGTCGAAACAAGCGGTGCACCAGATGATAGACATGGCTCTGTGGCAGGTGGAGGTGCAGCGGTGGTAGCAGGGGTAGGTGGTGCAGCAGTGGAGGAAGAGGGTCCAGCAGACGGTGGGGCTGACTCATCAGTAGCAGTGAATGGTGGTGGTCTGTGGCCCAAGGCTAAGAAGTTCCGGCTGTGCGGAATGATCTTCCTGCAATCCGCCGGTGGTGGTCTCTCATCGGCAGCCTCCCATGGCACGTCAGCTCGACGGCCAAGCTGTGTAACTAGATATGGAAAGGGGAGGGTGCCTCGGATGTGGAACCTGGCCATATAATGCCGAATGAAACGTGGCAGATAAAGGTCCTTACCCTCCAGCACACACCAAAGGAGGGTGATCATAGCAGCCGGGATCTCCGTCTCGTGAGTACTCGGCATCAGATAATTACTCAAGATCTGATGCCATAACCGAGCCTCATCGTTTAAGTATGCTCTCTTGATCCCTCTAGGCATGGTAGTGTCCTGACCCATCTCCCAAGGGACTGTCAGGTCGAGAGCTATCCGTGCATTTACAGCATCCCAATCAAACTGCATCTGACGCATGTCCTCCTCAGCCTTTGAATAACCATCAGGCTGATCGGACTTGGTTGGGAGCCGAAGAATGTCCTCTAAGGCCTCTTCAGTAACCAAAATTTGTTTTCCTCTCAGGTTCACTGCATCTAGGGTAGTGAGATAGTAGTTGCAGTAGAATTTCCGTACCCAAGATGAATTGACCTTTGTTAGTGTTCTTTCCAGAAAGAACCAGCCCCTTTGCTTGATTTGAACAGTGGTGTACTGCTGGAGTGCTTCTAGAATCTTCAGAGTTCGCTCCAGGTATAGATTTCTGGAGTTTGTAAAAGCCGGGTACTTCAGCTCACAGTACCGGTTTGCAAATTTTATAGGGTCATTCGCAGGGAGCAGCTAGTCAGCTTTTTCCTGCTGTGTGAAGTTCTTCTCCCGCCATGAAGAATCGTGCATTAGAGAAATGATGGACTGAGAGGAATCTCCTCTCTTGCGCTTGCCAGTAGCCTTGCCTTTTCCTTTTCTTTATGAGGCAGACATCCTGAAAAACAGAAAACCAGGATATGGATAAGATAGGAAAGCAAATAGGCAATTAAATAAAGGAAACTCAAAGCGGCAAGGGAGAAAGAGAATAAGGAAAATGAGTAAATGAAATGTGATTGAATTCATGTTAAATGGAAAAATAATCAATATGCCATGGTGAGAAAGTTAGAGGAAAGTGAAAATAATCAGAAAAGAGATTAAAAGGGTTAGTATGGTTAGAATTTGAAAAAGAAATTAGTAAATTAAAATTAGTGAGTTAGTAAACTGCGGGTTAAAGTAAGTGGCATAAAAAAATTTCATATAACAAGGATTCACAGGTAAGAATAGAAGTACTCATAATCGAACAAGGAAAACAGGGTAATGCTGATTCGAATAGAAATAAAGAAAGCAAAAATTGGAATCAGTGAAACACAAATGCAGTTTATGAACCAGGAAATCAAAGAGGATAAGAAAGTCTGCCATAGTATTCATGAAATAGTTTGGGGAAAGCAGAGTAAAACAGAGTTCAGAAAAGCCAAACCAAACAAGAATGAAAACAATTTACAAAAAATTTGGGCAGCATTCCGGCTAAAATTGGATTGTCCCGGAAAATAAACAGCAATCATAGCAGTTCATATGAATTAAAAACTTGCTGCAGTTACCAGTAATGAATAGAAACAGGAAATTTTAGAGTAACAAGCAGCAATTGCAAGAAATCACAGCATATGAACGAGGTCACAGGAACAGCAGAATTGCAGTTATGATAAAATATAAGCAGGAACAGTGCAAGTAAACAGACCTAGATCCACTAACCACAGCCTAAGCTACCTAACAACCTAAAAATCCACTACAGCATGCATATCTATCTATCCTAAGTATGAACAAAAACAGAAAAAAATTATAGAAAAACGACGAACGGATAAAAGGGGATTGCGTTTTACGGAACCTGGTAGGCGGGAGGGGTGGAACGGGGAAGAAGGTGGCTGCGGCAGCATCCGACGCAGTGGCGGGGCACGGTGTTGCGGTGGCGGCTGAGGGGGACAGTGGCGGAGAGGGTTTAGGGGTAGCTCAGTGGTGGTGGGCTGAGGGTGGTTTGCGGCAGCGGTGTCTGGACGGCGGCGGCGTCTGGGTGGTGGCGCGGTGGCGGTTGGGTGGTGCTGGGTGGTGGTTGGAGGAAGAAGAAGCAGAGAGGGAGAAGAGGGTTGGGGGTGGGGGGCTGCGCGACTGATAGGGTTCGCGTGGCTGGGGGGGTTATATTTTCGAATCCACGCGGCCGCGTGAGGCACGCGGTTGCGTGGTTGGGGTGAAAATGGGAGTGACGCGATCGCGTGGGGCGCACGATCGCATGAGAGGGGTGGAAGAGGGGTGACGCGATCGCGTGGGTCGCGCGATCGCGTCGCTGGAATTCGTGCTAAACGCACGACTCCAGCGCCGTTTTAGCGCAGCTCTCTTTCTCCTTTTGGGGGGGATGTGCAATCCATGCGACGCGATCGCGTCGCTCACACGGTCGCGTGGGATTGGTATTGTGCAAGTGACGCGATCGCATGGGGCATGCGATCGCATGGGCCAATTTGTGTGAAACGCACAAGGGCCGCATGATTCCAGCCTAACTTTCTGTTCATTGGATCCTTACGCCGATATATATATCACGCGGCCGCGTGGGTCACGCGGTCACGCGGGTGGTGTTTTTCGCAATATGACGCGATCGCATGGGGCATGCGATCGCGTCGTGCACCCCCTTTTTTTATATATATATGCATGAAAAATGGAGAATGCAATGATTAACATGAATGCTATGCATGATTCCAGATTTAATAGATTAAAATGAAAAAGGAAAAATGAAAGCATTTAACAAGAAATAAATTGAAAAAGAAGCGACCATACCATGGTGGGTTGTCTCCCACCTAGCACTTTTAGTTAAAGTCCTTAAGTTGGACATTGGAGGAGTATCCTGTTATGGTGGTTTATGTTTAAATTCGTCCAAAAATCTCCACTAGTGCTTGGAATGCCAATAGCCTCCGGGGTCCCAAACTAAGCATGCAAAGCTTCTGAGCAGCTCCAAACAGATTTTCAGGCTCCCGGGGCTACAAATGTCAGGATAGAGTCCAGGATTCCAAGCTTTGCTTTTAAATCCGCCTCCGTCTTGATCTGCATGTTTCCATTCGGGCGGGTTAAAAAGTAGAATCTCACCTTGGTGACCAAACATTTTTCGTGATCCATGTAATTGAGCATGATACCAATCCATGTACTTTGAAGTGAAGCATGGAACCTTATTGAGCCTTGTGCACCAGCTCTGAGTACGAGCCATTTCCCTCTTACTCTTAAAGCCGCAGAGAGCTCTAAGCTGGCCATCTATTTCAAGCAAACTATATTCAAGTGAATAAGTAAAATTATAAGTTAAGGATTGTACCCACTTGAAGCTTGTATTAGGTGGTAATGGCCTTGGGATAGGTGTTTTTGGTGGTTCTGCAAGTTCCATTTCCTTGTGCTCTCCTGTGAATTCCTCCACTTCTTTGCAAAGATCTTTAATTGTATCTATGTCCTGGTCAAAGTCTTCTGTGTCTTCCTCATCACTTGAGTCATAGATTGGAGGTTGAAAGAAATCTACCTCTGCATCATCTTCATATTCACTTGGGGAAGATTCTTCGATCTCAGAGAATTCACTTGCGGATGCAAGTTCATCACTAAGAGAGTTAGACTTGTGACTATCATTATCGAGGGAATTTGTTTCTTGGATTATTCCGTCTGATTCTTCATAAACGACTTGCCTTGGAGAAATATCCTCCTTAGCATCAACTGTAGTCTCCTTGATGGCGTTTTCCTCAATTCTGGATTCCCATGAAAGTTCAGCATCTCCCAGGTCTTCAACCAACTCTTCTTCTTGAACAATGACAGCTTCTTCTAATTGTTCTAGTACAAATTCATGCTCTGTCTTGTCCACTGGAGTTTCTGGCAATTCCTTCATGCTCTGCTCTTCATTGGGCTGTCTACATGGAGCTGTGGCTGATCCTTGTGTATTTGAGCGCCTAGAAGCCCATTGAATCATCGCTTGCTCCAGTTGTTGAATGGTTGTTTGAAATTTAATTACTATTTCCCTTAGGCGATCCTCTGCTTCTTGGGTTGCTGGACTTGGACATGATACAAAGGAAAGTGGTAGTGATTGGGAGCGATTGGATTGGTATTGGGGTAAGGAAGGATCATATGGTGGTGAACGGTGAAGAGAAGCTTGGGAGTGTGGTGGTTCGAGGTTATGTTGAAAGGATGGTTTATATGCACGGGGTGGGGCTTGTTGGTAGTTACAAGGTTGTCCACCATGTCTTTCAGCTGGGTATGCACTGTAGAATGGTCTTTGTCCAGGATATCTCGGAGGGTGTTGCTGCCTTGCAAGTATAGTTTCTAAACCTTCAAAAGTCCTTTCATACAAACGTTTTGGGTGTCACAAGTAACAAACCCCTTTAAAAATTGTTAACCAAGTATTCAAACCTCGGGTCGTCTTCTCAAGGAACTGCGAGGAAGTATGTTCTTATTATTGGCTATAAAGGTTGTAATCGGGGTTTAGAAGATGAGAGGCAAGTAATTTGAATGACAAGTAAAGTAAATGGCAATTAAAATAAATAAATACTGTAAAGCAGACTTTTTGCAAGGTAAGAGAAGTTGGAGGTCCAACGTAGTTATCTCTCTCAACTATAATGAAAGTTGAATCTAAACTCCACTTGGTCAACCTTTACTAGGGCAAAGGAGAGTCAAGGGACTAATTAAATTGACCTTTGAATCCTATTTATTTCCTAAGAAAAGGTTGGGATTACTTAAGTTCAGCTCAATTAGCAAGATAACAATTATCAGTTATGTTGAGTTTAATAAACGTTGAGTTACTGAATCCTTAACCAGAACCAAAAGGGGAAAAAGTAAAATTGATAGAATAATAAAAATATCCTTAGATGGGAAGCAATGGTAACTTAATTCAAAGAGAACAATCATAAACTGAAAATACCTCAATTATCATTAATTCAAATAACAGTCTGTAACATGAAAGAAATTCATAAATTCACTGATCAATTCAAGTGCTGGAATAAATAAAAGTACAAGGAAGCTAAAACAAAGGAACGTAAAACCTGGATTGAGAGTCACTCTTAAAACAAGAAGAAATCCTAATTCCTAAGAGAGAGAGAGAAGATCTCCCTCTGAACTAAATCTAAATCATTGAAAATTAAAATATGCGAGCTCTCTTTGAATGGATGCATTCCCACACTTTATAACCTCTGGTCTATGCTGTCTGTACTTGGATCTGGGCCAAAAAGGGCTTCAGAAATCGCTATGAGCATTTTCTGCAATTTCTGGTGCGTGGCCTCTGTCACGCGTCCGCGTGGGTCACGCGGTCGCGTCATTCAGAGCTTTTCCTTGCCATGCGGTCGCGTCAGTCATGCGACCGCGTCGCTGCTGATTCGTGCTTGGCACACGATCGCGTCATCCATGCGATCGCGTGGATACCAGTTTCCTTAAAGCTCCGTTTTGCCTTCTCCTTCCTATTTTGTATGTTTTCTTTTCCATCCTTTAAGTCATTCTGCCTTAGAAAATCTGAAACTACTCAACACACTAATCACGGCATCGAATGGAAATAAAGGTAATTAAAATAATTAATTTTTAAAGCTTAGGAAACATGTTTTTCACAATATGACATAATAAGGAAGGGAAAGTAAAACCATGCAATTAATGTGAATAGGCAGGTGAAGGATTGTATAAATCACTCAAATTAAGCACAAAAGAACTCATGAAATATGGGTTTATCAGTGCTCTTCCATGGAGGGTGGTGATGGGATGAAAAGATCATTATGTGGTTGAAAAGGAAGTGCACTAGAGCTTGAGGGTTGAATTTTGGAGGTAGAGGGTTGGTTCATGCGAGATATAAGATTTTGGAGTGTAGAGGTGAGACCAATGATGTTAGAGATAAGTGTATTGTTATCCAATGGAGGTTGGGGTGGATCTATGTATGGCTCATTCGGTTCATAGGGTGGTTGGTATGGTGGATGTGGGTTAGGGTCATATGGAGGTAAATGGTGTAAAGGGGCTTGTGAGTTTGGTGGTTCAAAGGTATGTTGGGGAGGTGGTTCATAAGCACAGGGTGGGGTTTGTTGGTAATTACAAGGGGCTCCACCATATCTATCAGCTTGGTATGCATTGTAGAGTGGTCCTTGCCCATGATATCTTGGAGGGTGTTGTTGCCTAAAGGGTTGATCAGATCCTCTTGGCTCCATCCATCTTTGATTGCTTAGACCTTGATGCATATTCCTGTTATAGCTTCCACTCCTTTCAACAGATTTAGAACTAAACTCAAAGCGAGAGGGGTGAGAATTCATGGTAGCTAATAAAAATTAAAAATGAAAATAAAAACAAATTTAAATTAAAAGGTTATTGAAATTAAAATTTTTGAATTTGAAAAATTAAATTTTGAATTTTTGAGTTTTTAAATTTTGAAATTTGAATTTTGAAATTTAAAATTTTGAATTTTGAATTTTGAATTTTGGAAATTAAATATTGAAATTTGAAATTTGATTTTTGAAATAAGATAAGATAAGATTTTGAAAAAGATATGATTTTTGAAAAATATTTGAATTTTGAAATTTAAAACTAAGATAAGATAAGATGAAAATTTTAAAATCAAAATCTGAATTTTTTTTAATGGAAAATTCGAAAATTCAATAAAAATAAAGAGAACAGATATTTTTGAATTAAATGAGGAAAGAGAAAAACAATAAAATGACACCAAACTTAAAATTTTTAGATCAAAACGAAGAAAACAACTAAGAATAACTTGAAGGTCAAGATGAACACGAAGAACAAATTTTTGAAAATTTTTTTAATAACTAAATAAAAACCAATAACCTCTTAATTTATGAAAAAGCAAAAATAAAAACAAAAATAAAAACAAATAAACAAGTAAAAAGCAAATATTTACAATAACCAATAATAAGGCACACGTTTGCAATTCCTCGGCAACGGCGCCATTTTGAAAGAACTGAAGATTGATGGTTTAGAAGTTATAGTAAACTCTCGTTGCAAGTATAGTTACTAAACCAAGCAATCAACCTTTCTTACAAACGTTTTGGTTGTCACAAGTAACAAACCCCTTTAAAATTGATAACCGAGTATTTAAACCTCGGGTCGTCTTCTCAAGGAATTGCAGGGAAGTACGTTCTTATTATTGGTTATGAGTCTTATAAATTGGGGGTTTTGAAGTTTGGGCAATGGGCACAGGTATATTTATAAATTAAAGCAATAAAAATAAATAAGAGATTTTATGTAATTAATTTAAAACCCTTGACCCGGAGAAGATTAATTGGAAGTTCTATCCTTGTTGGATTTTTCTCAAGATCAATTGATAATTGAAGGTTGCTTCAACTTAGTTATCCTTTACTAAGTAAAGTAAAAGAAAGTCAAGTAAGTTGGAAGTCTACTTCTATTCACAAGTTCTAATCCTCTCCCTTGGGAAGGATTAGCATTAGTGACTAGAGAGCCCAACAATAAACCCAATTACAATTTAACTCTTGAGTAATTCAACTCAAGGGTCTCCAAATATCAATCAACTCCAAAATCAAGTTAGGATCTAACTTAGAACATCAATTAATAACAAACAATAGAAGAAGTGATAAATTTGAAATACCTCAATTGCATTAATAAAAAAAATCAATCTAACACGGAACGGTTCATAAATTAAATTAGAAAAATAAATAAAAGGAACATTGAACCTGATAAAATGAAACAATCCTGAAGCTAAGAGAAATCCTAATCCTAAATCCTAAGAGAGAGGAGAGAACCTCTCTCTCTAAAACTACATCTACTCCTAAAATTGTGTGTTATGAGCTTGTGATTATGAATGAATGGATTATCCCACTTTATAGCTTCTAATCTGTATTTTTTGGGCCGCAAACTGGGTCGAAAACAGCCCAGAAATTGCTGGAGAAGAAATCTGCCACGCTGATTTTTGCCACTGCGACGCATCCGCGTGGAGCACGCGTTCGCTTCACCTAGTGTCAGGGCAACTATGTCATATTATATATTAAATTGAAGCCCCGGACGTTAGCTTTCCAACGCAACTGGAACCGCGTCATTTGAGTGCGAAGAGGTCAGGCTGGACAGCTTAGCAATTTCTCCAACTTCTTGTATTCCTTCCACTTTTGCATGCTTCCTTTCCATCCTCTGAGTCATTCCTGCCCTGTAATCTCTAAAATCACTTAACACACATATCAAGGTATCTAATGGTAATAAGAGAGGATTAAACATAGGGAACTTAAGGCCAAAGAAGCATGTTTTCAATCAAAGCACATAATTAGGAAGGCAAATCTAAAACCATGCAAATAGTATGAATAAGTGGGTAAAGAGTTGATAAAAACCACTCAATTGAGCATAAGATAAACCATAAAATAGTGGTTTATCATGGATTGTCTCCCATCTAGCACTTTGCTTTTACGTCCTAAAGTTGGACGGTCTTCAGGCTCATTCTGCTTCTGTTGGTAGGTCTTCCAAGAGGAAAACCTCTAGTTCTTTGTGATCCTTCATCTTTTCACCATGATAAAGCTTTAAGTGATGTCCATTGACCTTAATGAATTTGGAGCTAGAAGGATGACGCAGGTGAAAAACTCCGTATGGCTCTGCCTTTTCTAATCTATAGGGACCTTCCCATCTTGATCTTAGTTTGCCTGGCATAAGCCTCAGTCTGGAGTTATAAAGAAGAACTAACTCTCCTGGTCTGAACTCTCTCCTTTTTATGTGCTTGTCATGGACAACCTTCATCTTCTCTTTGTATCGCCTGGAATTGTCATATGCTTCTAGGCGAAGATTCTCCAATTCTGCTAGTTGCAACTTTCTTTCAGCACCAGATTCTTCAAAATTCATATTGCATTCCCTTACAGCCCAGAAAGCCTTGTGTTCCACCTCTACTGGAAGGTGGCAAGCCTTTCCGTATACTAAGCGGAAGGGGCTCATCCCAATGGGTGTCTTATACACTATTCTATATGCCCAGAGTGCATCATGTAGCCTGGCACTCCAGTCTTTCCTATGAGGCTTCACTATCTTCTCCCGAATGCATTTGATTTCTTTTTTAGACACTTCCGCTTGTCCATTGGTCTGAGGATGATAAGCTGTTGCTACTTTGTGAACTATCCCATGCTTTTTCAGTAATCTTGTTAGTCTCCTATTACAAAAGTGAGTGCCTTGATCGCTCACGATTGCTCGTGGTGATCCAAAGTGACAAATAATATGGTTTCTAACAAAGGAAACAACAGTGTTAGCATCATCAGTACGGGTGGGGAATTGCTTCCACCCATTTAGAAACATAATCTACAGCTAACAATATATAAAGGTAACCATTAGAGTTTGGAAATGGACCCATGAAGTCAATGCCCCAAACATCAAACATTTCACAGAAAAGCATAATCTGTTGAGGCATCTCATCCCTCTTGGATATATTACCAAATCTTTGGCATGGGAAACAAGATTTACAAAATTTAGCAGCATCTTTAAAAAGAGTAGGCCACCAGAATCCATAGTCTAAGATTTTTCTAGTTGTTCTTTGAGGGCTAAAGTGTCCTCCACTCTCAGAAGAGTGGCAGGCTTCTAAAATGGACTGGAATTCTGATTGGGGCACACACCTTCTAATTACCTGGTCAGCACCACACCTCCATAAATATGGGTCATCCCATATATAATATTTAGACTCGCTTTTCAGCTTGTCCCTTTGATGTTTAGTAAAATTGGAAGGGAAAGTATGGCTAACTAGATAATTAGCTACAGGTGCATACCAAGAACTACTTCAGATACTGCACACAAGCTATCAAATGGAAAAGCATCATTTATAGGAGTGGAGTCATCCTTAATGTGCTCAAGGCGACTTAAGTGGTCTGCCACTAAATTCTGATTATCACTCCTATCCTTAATTTCTAAATCAAATTCTTGCAGCAGCAGTATCCAACGTATTAACCCTGGTTTGGACTCTTTTTTAGCTAATAAATATTTTAGAGCTGCATGGTTTGAGTACACTACTACCTTCGTACCAAGTAAATAGGCTCGGAATTTATCCAGAGCAAAAACAATAGCAAGAAGCTCTTTTTCAGTAGTAGTGTAATTAAACTGAGCATCATCTAAAGTTTTAGACGCATAAGCAATGACGAAAGGATCCTTACCTTCGCGCTGAGCCAGCACCGCTCCTACTTCATGGTTGGAGGCATCACACATAATTTCAAATTGCTGGCTCCAGTCTGGTCCTCTCACAATTGGAGCTTGAGTCAGGGCAATTTTCAGCTTATCAAACGCTTTTATGCAATCTTCACTGAACTCGAACTCAATATCTTTCTGTAGCAGTCTGGATAAAGGTAATGCTACCTTACTGAAGTCCTTGATGAATCTCCTGTAAAAACCTACATAGCCTAGGAACGAACGGACTTCCCTCACAGAGGAGGGGTAAGGTAAACTAGAAATGGCATCTACCTTTGCTGGATCTACTGAAATACCAGTTTTGGAGACAACATGTCCTAGAATAATCCCTTGTTTTACCATAAAATGACATTTTTCAAAATTCAATACAAGGTTTGAACTAACACACCTGTCCAATACTCTAGCTAAACTATCCAAGCAAAGGTCAAATGAATCACCATATATGCTAAAATCATCCATAAATACTTCCATACAGTTCTCAATAAGATCTGAAAAGATACTCATCATGCATCTTTGGAAAGTAGCCGGTGCATTACATAAGCCAAAAAGCATCCTTTTGTATGCATACGTTCCAAAGGGACATGTAAAAGTGGTCTTCTCCTGATCTTCAGGAGCTATATGAATTTGAAAGTAGCCTGTATAACCATCTAAAAAGCAATAATGGGATTTACCTGATAGGCGATCAAGCATCTGATCAATAAATGGCAAGGGGTAATGATCCTTGCGAGTAGCTTGGTTGAGACGCCTATAGTCAATGCAAACCCTCCATGAATTCTGCACTCTAGTTGTCAGGAGCTCTCCATGCTCATTCTTTATTGTTGTGACTCCAGACTTCTTGGGCACCACTTGTACTGGACTGACCCATTCGCTATCTGAGATAGGATAAATGATATCTGCTTCAAGTAGCCTGGTTACTTCTTTCTTGACAACTTCTAAGATGGTGGGATTCAATCTTCTTTGGGATTGACGGACATGTTTTGATTCCTCTTCTAAATATATTCTGTGCTCACAAACTTGAGGGCTGATACCTACTATATCCGCCAAGCTCCATCCAATTGCTTTCTTATGTTTTCTCAGCACACGAAGTAGTTGTTCCTCTTGTTGAGAAGTGAGTTCCCTTGCAATGATAAATGGAAACTTCTGATTATCCTCAAGGTAAGCATACTTGAGGTGTGGAGGAAGGGGCTTCAATTCTAATTTCTGCTCATGGCTAGGTTCTGAATCATCCGGGGCTAGTGGTAGTGGTAATGTGTCTTCATTATGTTCAGAGGGTGTCCTCACACTTGGACCTTGCTCCATGTGCTTCTCTTCTAATTCTTCTTGGTGAAGTTCAGCTACAGTTTCATCAATGATGTCGCACTGGAAGATAGAATGATCTTCCGGAGGGTGCTTCATAGCTTCATTTAAACTGAAACTCACTATTCTGCCATCTATCTCAAAGGAGTAAGTTCCTGAGAATGCATCCAGCTTGAACTTCGAGGTTTTCAGGAATGGTCTTCCAAGCAGGATTGATGATGGTCTTCCTGAGTCATTAGGGGGCATTTCCAGGATATAGAAGTCAATAGGAAATGTGAGCCCCTTAATGCTCACTAATACATCTTCAGCAATTTCAACTACTGTAATAAGGCTTTTATCTGCTAACATAAAATGAGCTACGGACCTTTTTAAGGGAGGGAGCCTTAGAGTATCATATATAGACAATGGCATTATACTAACACACGCTCCTAAGTCATACATGCAATCAGAAAATATTACACCTCCAATGGTACAGTTAACCATGCATGGACCTGGATCACTACATTTTTCAGGTATACCTCCCATTAAAGCAGATATAGAACTACCTAAAGGGATAGTTTCTAATTCATTAATTTCTCTTTATGAATGCATAAATCTTTTAGAAACTTTGCACATTTAGGTACTTGCTGAATAACATCAAAAAGGGGAACAGTTACCTCAACCTTTTTGAAAATTTCTACCATTTTGGGATCAAGTTCCATCTGCTTTTTGGACTTCCTTGCAAGATGTGGGAATGGGATAGGGATGGCGCTACTTGCAGCTTCTGCATCCTTTGGTGCTTCATTCCTTTGCTGAGCTACTTCTTCTTCAACCTTGTCTTGTACTTCATCTTCCTCTTCAGCGTCTTCCATTTCCGCATCTTCCACTTCCACTGAGTTTTCAATTGGGGCGTGTTCTATTGGGCTTGGCTCCTCCTGATTTCTCTCTGGCAGTGTGGTTCCGGACCTCAAAGTGATGGCATTGATGCAACCCTTGGGGTTAGGTAAGGGTTGAGAAGGAATTCCACTGGAGCTTAAAGGTTGGTTAGTGGAAGTAGGTAATGAATCTATCTGGGGCGGCAAGAGCTTGCAAAGTGGCATTCAGACCATTTAGAGTAGAGTTCGGTGTAGTCTACATCTCTTGTTGTCCTTGTGCAAGAGAACGAAGCATCTCGTCATTTGATGAGGAAGTAGGATAAGTGATCTACAGTATTTGTTGTTAGTTTTGCTGGGGTCTTTGTGATTGTCTTAAGTGAGGAGCTCTGTAAGGTTGGTTCTGATTCTACTGTCTGTTGTTGTTATTCTACCTTTGGTTTCCATTATTGTCTTTGCCTCCTCTGTTATAGTTGTCCCTCCAGCCATGGTTGGAATTATCCCTCCAACCTTGGTTGGAGTTGTCCTGCCATCCTTGGTTATAGTTCCCACCTTGGTTGTAGTTGCCGTCTTGTTGATTGTATCCTTGATTTGGACGGTCATAAAAGTTATGAGTAACTGCCACAGTATTGTCTTTTTGTTGGAGCTGCGGGTATTCATCAGTATAATGACTATAATCAGCACATATTTCGCATACTCTTTGGGGAACTAACTGTTGGCTTTGCTGTGGTGGGGAAGGCTGAGCTTGTTGTTGTTGATTCAACTGTAATTGCTTCAGTAGGTTGGTCATTTCATATATACTCTGTGTAAGAGCAGTAGTCTCAGTACTAGAGGAAATTTCTGCAACAGTCTTCGAGTGGTTATTCCTGTGCCTGTGATTCCTGGTGGACTTAGCTAAGTTGCTGATTCGTTGCCATGCTTCATCTGCGGTCTTGTACTTTTTCAGAGAACCATTACTAGCACCATCTAGTGTGGTTTTATCCTGAGGCTTCATGCCTTGAGTGAAATAGCTGATCAACACTAGCCTATCAATCATGTGATGGGGGCATGCGTCTAAAAGGTTCTTAAAACGCTCCCAGTACTCATAGAGAGTTTCTGATTCACCTTGAACAATGCATGAGATTTCTTTCCTTAGTCTGTCTGTAACTTTAGCTGGAAAATATTTTTCTAAAAATTCTCTTCTGAGCGTATCCCAGTTAGTAACAGTCGCTTCAGGTTGGGAGTAGTACCACTCCTTTGCCTTTCCCTCAAGATGGGAAGGCAGTTAACAGAATAGAAGTTTCATTCGCACCCTGATGCCAAACAGTAGAACAGGCTGTCTGAAAATCCCTGAGGTGCTTGATGGGCTCCTGAGCAGGTAAGCCATGAAACTTGGGCATTAAATTGATTAGTGTAGTCTTCAGTTTAAAATCTGTAGCCAGAGTTGGATGATGCACTTGATACGGCTGCATTGTAAAATCCGGGGCTCCAGCTTCCTGGAGAGTAATCCTCCTAGGTGCTGCCATTCTATCTGCACGTGAAGTAACTGAATCAGTAGTAAAGGAGCTTGTTTCGCTCTCGGATGGTGGTTCAGATTCGCCCTCAGATGAGACTGGTGAATCGATAACAATCACTTCACCACCCTCAGAGGCTAACCGACGTTAAGCTCGCCTAATACGTGAAATAGTTCTTTCAATTTCAGGATCAAATGTGGCTAAGCTCGGATCAGGCAGTGAATGCGGCATTCAATGAAAGAAACATATAGCTCATGGTAATAAAATAAAAATAAAATATGCAAATAAAAATAAAGATATGTGATGAGCGGATATTTTATACGCTTTTTGGGAGGTATTTTCATATAGTTTTTAGTAGGATTGAGCTACTTTTTAGTATATTTTTGTTAGTTTTATGCAAAAATCACATTTCTGGACTTTACTATAAGTTTGTGCTTTTTTCTGTAATTTCAGGTATTTTCTGGTTGAAATTGAGGGACCTGAGCAAAAATCTGATTTAGAGGCTGAAAAAGGACTGCAGATGTTGTTGGATTCTGACCTCCCTGCACTCGAAATGGATTTTCTGGAGCTACATAAACCCAATTAGCACGCTCTCAATTGCGTTGGAAAGTAGACATCTAGGGCTTTCCAGAAATATATAATAGTCCATACTTTTTCGCGAGTTTTGATGACGCAAACTGGCGTTTAAATGCCAACTTCCTGCCCTATTCTGAAGTTAAACGCCAGAAACAATGCCACAAACAGGCTGCAACCTGGCGTTTAACTCCAAGAGAAGCCTCTACACATGTAAAGCTCAATGCTCAGTGCAAGCACACACCAAGTGGGCCCCGGAAGTGGATTTCTGCACTATCTATTTTAGTTTACTCATTTTCTGTAAACCTAGGTCACTAGTTTAGTATAAAAACTACTTTTAGAGACTTACTATATACCTCATGACAATTTGCATCTGAACCTTGTATCTTCTACGGCATGAATCTCTAAACTCCATGGTTGGGGGTGAGGAGCTCTGCTGTGTCTCGATGGATTAATACAATTACTACTGTTTTCCATTCAATTATGCTTGTTTCTATTCTAAGATATTCACTCGCACTTCAACATCATGAATGTGATAATCCGTGACACTCATCACCATTCTCAACCTATGAACGCGTGCCTAACAACCACTTCTGTTCTACCTTAGATTGAGTGTGTATCTCTTTGGTTCCTGGTTCACGAGTTTGATTGCCTCTCCTGACAACAGAGCATTCAAATCCGTGAGATCAGAGTCTTCGTGGTACAAGCTAGAATCAATTGGCAGCATTTCTGAGATTCGGAAAGTCTAAACCTTGTCTGTGGTATTCCGAGTAGGATCCAGGAAAGGATGACTGTGACGAGCTTCAAACTCATGAATGCTGGGCGCAGTGACAGTGTGCAAAAGGATCAATGGATCCTATTCCAATATTAGTGAGAATCGACAGATGATTAGCCATGTACATGGACCCTTTTCACTGAGAGGACGGCTGGTAGCCATTGACAACGGTGATCCACCAACATACAGCTTGCCATGGAAGGAGACCTGCGTGCATGAAGAAGAAGACAGTAGGAAAGCAGAGATTCAGAAGACAGAGCATCTCCAAAACCTCAATCTGTTCTCCATTACTGCTTAACAAGTATTATTTATTTTATGTTAATTACTCTTCATAAAACCAACTAATTTTATTAGTTTCCTGACTAAGAATTACAAAATAACCATAGCTTGCTTCAAGCTGACAATCTCCGTGGGATCTGATGACAAGTCATCTTAGCCTAGTTTCACTAGTCTTTTTCTTTTGTTTTCAGTTGATTTTATGAACTTTATTGAGCCATAAGCAAGCCAACTGGGTAGAATTTCATGTTTCCTTTGATTCAATCAACCATGGATGAATTAATACAATTTCATGAGGTTTTATGCTATAATTGTCATATATTATGAAAGAATAACAATCTCATGATTTTGAGCATAGCTTTGATATGTTTGGTTGATTGATAATAGGTGAAAAGAGCTTCGAAGAAGGTTGAAGAAAGAAGAAAGGGCAAGGAGCAAGAGAGAACAAAAAGCTTGAGCAAAAGCTTGCCTCAAACTTTAGCTCAAGCTTTTGGAAAAGTTGAAATCACCCAGGATGGAGCAAAAGCTTGCGCCAACGTTTGCCTCAACCTTTTTGGCAAACGTTGGCGCCACACACCAACACCCTGAAGGAGAAAAGCTTGTGCCAACGTTTGCCTCAAGCTTTTTGGCAAATGTTGGCGCCACACATGTATACCCTGGAGGAGAAAAGCTTGCGCCAACGTTTGCCTCAAGCTTTTTGGCAAACATTGGCGCCACACATGCACATAAGGGGATCCATGTTTGGCTAAAAGTTTGACCTCAAACTTTAGCTCAAACGTGGATATCAGCAAAAGGGGGTGGCTAATATAAAAAGCTTGAGCAAAAACGAATTTCTTTTTATTTTTCTTCTAGTTTTCGAAATTTATATTTCATTCTCCAATTATTTTATTTTATCTTATATTTTTTTATTTATTCGGTTTGTTTTTAATCAAATAAAATAAAAATAAAAATATATTTTATTTACAATTCACATCAATTCCATTTTCTCCATCATGGATCAAAGTGGAAACGAACAGTCCAGAAGGACTCTGGGGTCATATGCTAACCCCATTACTGCTGCATATGGGAGTAGTATCTGTATTCCTCCCATCAAAGCGAGCAGTTTTGAGCTAAATCCTCAGCTCATTGTCATGGTGCAGCAAAATTGCCAGTATTTTGGTCTTCCACAGGAAGAACCTACTGAGTTTTTGGCAGAGTTCTTGCAAATTACTGACACAGTACGTGACAAGGAAGTAGATCAGGATGTCTACAGATTATTATTGTTTCCATTTGCTGTAAAAGATCAAGCTACGAGGTGGTTAAATAACCAACCCACAGCAAGCATAAGAACATGGAAACAGTTATCAGACAAATTCGTGAATCAATATTTCCCTCCAAAAAGGATGACACAGCTAAGGCTAGACATCGAAGGCTTTAAACAAGAGGATGATAAATCCCTCTATAACGCCTGGAAGAGGTACAGAGGGATGCTAAGGAAATGCCCCTCTGAAATGTTTTCAGAGTGGGTGCAGTTAGACATCTTCTACTACAGGCTTACAGAAAAAGCTCAGATATCTCTAGACCACTCAGTTGGTGGATGATGAGCGGATAATTTATACGCTTTTTGGCATTGTTTTTAGTATGTTTTTAGTAGGATCTAGTTACTTTTAGGGATGTTTTCATTAGTTTTTATGTTAAATTCACATTTCTGGACTTTACTATGAGTTTGTGTGTTTTTTGTGATTTCAGGTATTTTCTGGCTGAAATTGAGGGACTTGAGCAAAAATCATATTCAGAGGTTGAAGAAGGACTGCTGATGCTGTTGGATTTTGACCTCCCTGCACTCAAAGTGGATTTTCTGGAGCTACAAAACTCGAAATGGCGCGTTTCCAATTGCGTTGGAAAGTAGACATCCAGGGCTTTCCAGAAATATATAATAATCCATACTTTGGCCAAGAATAGATGACGTAAACTGGCGTTCAACGCCAGCTCTCTGCCCAAATCTGGCGTCCAGCACCAGAAAAGGATCCAAAACCAGAGTTGAACGCCAGAAATGGATCAAAACCTGGCGTTCAACTCCACAAATGGCCTCTGCACGTGCAACACTCAAGCTCAGCCCAAGCACACACCAAGTGGGCCCCGGAAGTGGATTTATACATCAATTACTTACTCATGTAAACCCTAGTAGCTAGTTTATTATAAATAGGACCTCTTACTATTGTATTTGACATCCTAGATTGTATTCTGATCCTGTGATCTCGTTTTGGGGGCTGGCCATCTCGGCCATGCCTGGACCTTTCACTTATGTATTTTCAACGGTAGAGTTTCTGCACTTCATAGATTAAGGTGTGGAGCTCTGCTATTCCTCAAAGATTAATGCAAAGTACTACTGTTTTCTATTCAATTCATCTTATTTCGCTTCTAAGATATTCATTCGCACTTCAACCTGAATGTGATGAACGTGACAATCATCATCATTCCCTATGAACGCGTGCCTGACAACCACTTCGTTCTACCTTCGACTGAATTAGTATCTCTTAGATCTCTTAATCAGAATCTTCGTGGCGTAAGCTAGAATGATGACGGCATTCAAGAGAATCCGGAAAGTCTAAACCTTGTCTGTGGTATTCCGAGTAGGATTCAATAATTGGATGACTGTGACGAGCTTCAAACTCGCGAGTGCTGGGCGTTAGTGACAGACGCAAAAGGAGGGTGAATCCTATTCCAGCATGATCGAGAACCGACAGATGATTAGCTGTGCTGTGACAGAGCATGTGAGCATATTTTTCACTGAGAAGAGGGGATGTAGCCACTGACAACGGTGATGCCCTTGCATAAAGCCAGCCATGGAAAGGAGTAAGACTGGTTGGATGAAGATAGCAGGAAAGCAGAGGTTCAGAGGAACGAAAAGCATCTCCATTCGCTTATCTGAAATTCTCACCAATGAATTACATAAGTATTTCTATCCCTATTCTATTAATTATTATTCGAAAACTCCATTATCAATTTATATCTGCCTAACTGAGATTTGCAAGGTGACCATAGCTTGCTTCATACCAACAATCTCCGTGGGATTCGACCCTTACTCACGTAAGGTATTACTTGGACGACCCAGTGCACTTGCTGGTTAGTTGTATCGAAGTTGTGAACCATGGTATTGGCACCATGTTCTTGGCGCCATTGCCAGGGAAAGAAAGAGCCATGAATTTTACATAATTAAAGTGTAATCACGATTACGCGTACCAAGTTGCTCACGTTGCCAGGGATTGTTCGATCCTGGACATCACAATTTCGTGCACCAGTGGATCTATACACATGAGAAAGACTATCAAAGATGCTCAAGAGCTTATCGATACAGTTGCTAGAAATCAACATCTGTACATAAGTAGTGAGTCCTCCATGAAAGAAGAAGCTAAGGAAGTATCAACTGACTTTAGTCCCCAGGAACAAGTTGCTGAACTCAATCAGCAACTATCCTCTATAACAAGGCAGTTAGCAGAATTTAAGGAGATGCTACAAGAAACCAAAATTGCTAACAAGGATATGGAATCACAATTGAATCAAACAAAACAACAGTTATCAAAACAGATAATAGAGGAGTGCCAAGCAGTTCAATTAAGAAGTGAAAAAATATTAAATACCTCAACTCAAAGCAGCAGAAAGCCAAGAAAGAAATAGCTGACAGAGGATGAGCAACCTGCTACCCAAAATCCCTCTGAGGATAGTAAGAGCCCAGAGAGGAATAAGTCTGGCGTTCAAACGCCAGAAAATGGTGAAAAACTGGCATTAAACGCCCAATCCATGTCCAGTTCTGGCGTTCAAACGCCAGAAAAGGGTAGGAATCTGGCATTAAACGCCCAATCCATGTCCAATCCTGGCGTTCAAATGCCAATGAGGGATCAGACACCTGCAAGTGCTGATAATAGCTTCCTCAAGAAGGCTTCTCAACCTGCCTCTGTAGGAAATAAACCTATAGCAACTAAGGTTGAAGAATATAAAGCCAAAATGCCTTATCCTCAGAAACTCCGCCAAGCAGAACAGGATAAAGAATTTGCCTGCTTTGCAGACTATCTCAGGACTCTTGAAATAAAGATTCTGATTGTAGAGGCATTTGAGCAAATACCCTCTTATGCTAAGTTCATGAAAGAGATCTTAAGTCATAAGAAGGATTGGAGAGAAACAGAAAAAGTTTTTCTCACTGAAGAATGCAGTGCAGTCATTCTAACAAGCTTACCAGAAAAGCTTAAGGATCCCGAAAGCTTTATGATACCATGCACATTAGAGGGTACCAAGACAGCCCTATGTGACCTTGGGGCAAGTATCAATCTAATCCCTGCATCCACTATCAGAAAGCTTGGCTTGACTGAAGAGGTCAAACCAACCCGGATATGTCTTCAACTTGCTGATGGCTCCATTAAATATCCATCACGCATAATTGAGGACATGATTGTCAAGGTTGGGCCATTTGCCTTTCCCACTGACTTTGTAGTGTTGGAAATAGAGGAGCACAAGAGTGCAACTCTCATTCTAGGAAGACCCTTCCTAGCAACTGGACGAACTCTCATTGATGTCCAAAAAGGAGAAGTGACCCTAAGAGTCAATGAGGATGAGTTCAAGTTAAATGCTGTCAAAGCTATGCAGCATCTAGACACATCAAATGACTGCATGAGCGTTGATATTATTGACTCCTTGGTGGAAGAGATCAATATGACTGAGAGTCTCGAATCAGAGCTAGAGGACATCTTCAAAGATGTTCAACCTGATCTAGAGGAATCAGAGGAAATAAAAGAACTTCTGAAAATTCCTCAGGAAGAGGAGGAACCTCCTAAACCCGAGCTCAAACCACTACCATCATCTCTGAAATATGCATTTCTGGGAGAAGGTGACACTTTTCCGGTGATCATAAACTCTGCTTTAAATCTACAGGAAGAGAAAACACTACTTCAAGTGCTAAGGACACACAAGACAGCTCTTGGGTGGTCCATAAGTGATCTTAAGGGCATCAACCCAGCAAGATGCATGCACAAGATCCTATTGGAGGACGATGCTAAGCCAGTGGTTCAACCACAGAGGCGGCTAAATCCAGCCATGAAGGAGGTGGTGCAGAAAGAAGTCACCAAGTTACTGGAGGCTGGGATTATTTATCCTATTTCCGATAGCCCCTGGGTGAGTCCTGTCCAAGTCGTCCTAAAGAAGGGAGGCATGACAGTGATTCATAATGAAAAAAATGAACTGGTTCCTACAAGAATAGTTACAGGGTGGTGTATGTGTATTGACTACAGAAGGCTCAATACAGCCACCAGGAAGGATCACTTCCCTTTACCATTCATAGACTAGATGCTTGAAATTACTACTTTTTGGATGGATATTCAGGTTACAACCAAATTACAGTAGATCCTCAGGACCAAGAGAAAATAGCATTCACATGTCCTTCTGGAGTGTTTGCCTACAGAAGGATGCCTTTTGGTCTATGCAATGCACCTGCAACCTTTTAGAGGTGCATGCTCTCTATCTTCTCTAATATGGTAGAGAAATTTTTGAAAGTCTTCATGGATGACTTTTCAGTATTTGGAGACTCATTCAGCTCCTGCCTTAACCATTTAGTACTTGCTCTGAAAAGATGCCAAGAGACCAACCTAGTTTTAAACTGGGAAAAATGTCACTTTATGGTGACTAAAGGAATTTTCCTTGGGCATAAAATTTCAAAAAAAGGAATAGAGGTGGATCAAGCTAAAGTAGAGGTAATTGAAAAATTACCACCACCTGCCAATGTTAAGGCAATCAGAAGCTTTCTGGGGCATGCAGGATTCTATAAGAGGTTTATAAAGGATTTTTCAAAAATTGCCAAACCTCTGAGCAATCTGCTAGCTGCTGACACGCCATTTGTGTTTGAAACAGAGTGTCAACAGGCATTTGAAACTCTGAAAGCTAAGCTGGTCACAGCACCAGTTATTTCTGCACCAAACTGGACATTACCATTCGAACTAATGTGTGATGCCAGTGACCATGCCATTGGTGCAGTACTGGGACAGAGGCATAACAAGCTTCTGCATGTCATTTATTATGCTAGCCGTGTTTTAAATGATGCACAGAAAAATTACACAACCACAGAAAAAGAGCTGCTTGCAGTGGTTTATGCCATTGACAAGTTTAGATCATACTTAGTAGGATCAAAAGTGATTGTGTACACTGACCATGCTGCTCTTAAATATCTACTTACAAAGAAAGATTCAAAACCCAGGCTCATAATATGGGTGTTGCTTCTGTAAGAGTTTGATATAGAAATAAGAGACAGAAAAGGGACAGAGAACTAAGTGGTTGATCATTGATGAGCGGATAATTTATACGCTTTTTGGCATTGTTTTTACATAGTTTTTAGTATGATTTAGTTAGTTTTTAGTATATTTTTATTAATTTTTAAATAAAAATCACATTTCTGGACTTTACTATGAGTTTGTGTATTTTTCTGTGATTTCAGGTATTTTCTGGCTGAAATTGAGGGACTTGAGCAAAAATCTGATTCAGAGGTTGAAGAAGGACTGCAGATGTTGTTGGATTCTGACCTCCCTGCACTCAAAGTGGATTTTCTGGAGCTACAGGAGTCCAAATGGCGCGCTCTCAATTGCGTTAGAAAGTAGACATCCAGGGCTTTCCAGCAATATACTTTTCCTCAGTTTCGACGATGCAAATGGCCGTCCAACGCCAGCTCTCTGCCCTATTCTGGAGTTAAATGCCAGAAACAGGTTGCAAAGCAGAGTTAAATGCCAGAAACAGGTTACAAACTGGCATTCAACTCCACGGAAGACCTCTACATGAGAAAGCTTCAATGCTCAGCCCAAGCACACACCAAGTGGGCCCGGAAGTGGATTTCTGCATCATCTACTTATTTTTGTAAACCCTAGTAACTAGTTTAGTATAAATAGGACTTTTACTATTGTATTTACATCTCTGGACATTTAGTTCTTAGATCATGGGGGCTGGCCATTCGGCCATGCCTGGACCTTGTTCTTATGTATTTTTAATGGTAGAGTTTCTACACACCATAGATTAAGGTGTGGAGCTCTGCTGTTCCTCATGAATTAATGCAAAGTACTATTGTTTTTCTATTCAAGTCAAGCCCATTTCTTATCTAAGATATACACTTGTTCTTCAACCTGAGGAAGGTGATGATTCGTGACACTCATCATCATTCTCACCTATGAACGCGTGCCTGACAACCACTTTCGTTCTACTTGCAATAGCTTGAGTGCGTATTTCTTAGCCTTCTGGTTCATGACACATGGTTGCCTCGCCTGACAACCGAGCCTTCCATTCCATGAGATCAGAGTCTTCGTGGTATAGGCTAGAATTATTGGCGGCCATTCTTGAGGTCCGAAAAGTCTAAACCTTGTCTGTGGTATTCCGAGTAGGATCCGGGAAGGGATGGTTGTGACGAGCTTCAAACTTGCGAGTGCTGGGCGTAGTGACAGACGCAAAAGGATTACTGAATCCTACTCCAGTATGATCGAGAACCGACAGATGAATAGCCGTGCGGTGACAGCACATTTTGGACCATTTTCACTGAGAGGACGGGATGTAGCCATTGACGACGTTGATGCCCTACATAAGCTTGCCATGGAAAGGAGTGGGAATGATTGGATGAAGACAGCAGGAAAGCAGCGGTTTGGGAGGAACAAAAGCATCTCTATATGCTTATCTGAAATTCTCACTAATGAATTACATAAGTATCTCTATCCCCTTTTATATTTTAATTATGTTTTAATTATCAATTCTCTATAACCATTTGAATCCGCCTGACTGAGATTTACAAGGTGACCATAGCTTGCTTCAAGCCGACAATCTCCGTGGGATCGACCCTTACTCATGTAAGGTTTATTACTTGGACGCCCCAGGGCACTTGCTGGTTAGTTGTGCGAAGTTTTGACAAAGTGTGTGAATTACGTTCCGAGCACCAAGTTTTTGGCGCCGTTGTTAAGGATCACAATTTCGTGCATCAAGTTTTTGGCGCCGTTGCCGGGGATTGTTCGAGTTTGCACAACTGACGATTCATCTTGTTGCTCAGATTAGGTAATTTTATTTTAATTTTAAGTTTTTGTTTTCATTATTTTTATTTTCGAAAAAAAATAATAATAAAAATTTTCTAAAATAAATTATTTTATGACTTCATAAATTTTAAGAATGAATTCTAGAGTTTCATGAAACATGTTGAAGCCTGGTTGGCTGTAAAGCCATGTCTAACTCTTTTGGACCGAGGCTTCCACTCATCAGCACAGAAGCAAGTTGAATGAAGTATTAGCTGTTGTATGTCTGATTTGTATCTAATGAAGCTTGGCTGGCCATTGGCCATGTCTAGTGTTTTGGATCGGAGCTTTCACTGAAAGTTTGGCTGGCTAGTAAGCCATGTCTAATTCCTGGACTGGAGTTTTAGACTAACATTGCAAGATTCTTGGAATTCTTATTAAAAATTTTGAAATTCTTATTTTTTCTTTTTCCAATTAATTTTTGAAAAAACCAAAAAAAAAATTAATAAAATCATAAAAACCAAAAATTTGATGTTTCTTGTTTGAGTCTAGTGTCATTTTTTTTAGTTTGGTGTCAATTGCATGCTTTTAATTTTTCTTTAAATTTGAAGAACACATGCATTGAGTCTCTTTCTTGTTCTTCATGATCTTCAAGTTGTTCTTGGTGAATTTCCTTGTTTGATCTTTGCATTTTCGTGTTTTGTGTTTTTTCTTGTTTTTCATATGCATTTTCAATTTGTTAGTGTCTAAAGTTTGAAAATTTCTAAGTTTGGTGTCTTGCATATTTTCTTTTCTTAAAAAAATTTTCAAAAATAAGTTCTTGATGTTCATCTTGACATTCAAAGTGTTCTTGGTGTTCATCTTGACATTCAAATTGTTCTTGCATGCATCATTTGTTTTGATCCAAAATTTTCATGCATTGAGTCTTTTTGATGTTTTTCTCTTTCTTCATTAAAAATTCTAAAATCAAAAAAATATCTTTCCCTTATTTCACTCATGATTTTCGAAAATTTGATTTGATTTAGTCAAAAGTTTTTAAATTTAATTGTTTCTTATGAGTCAAATCAAATTTTCAATTTAACAATTCTATCTTCTTCAAATCTTTTTCAAAAATCAAAGCTTTTCCATTTTTTTTCATAATTTCGAAATTTTCAAAACTTATTTTTAAAATCTTTTTCTTAATTTCATTTCATATTTTCAAAATCTTTACTAACAATTAATGTGATTGATTCAAAAAATTTTAAGTTTATTACTTGCCTAGTAAGAAAGGTTCAATCTTTATCATATCTTTTTGTTTCTTGTTAGTCAAGTAATCAACTTTAATTTTCAAAATCAAATCTTTTTAAATTTCTTTTTCAAATCTTTTTCAAAATAAGTTTCAATCACATCTTTTTCAAAACCAATTTCAAAATCTTTTCTAACCTCTTATCTAACTTCTTATCTTTTCAAAAATTGATTTTCAAATCTTTTTCAATTAATCTTATCTTGTTTGATTCTTATCTTTTTCAAAATCACCTAACTAATTATCTCTCTCTAATTTTCGAAAATCACATTCTTCTTTTTCAAAATTCCTTTTTAAGTAACTAATTGTTTTAACTTTTAATTTAATTTCATTTTTCTGATTTTAAAATTTTAAAATTTTAATTTTAATTTTAAATTAAAAACAAAAATATTTTTCTTTTCTTTTCAATTATTTTCAAAAATTCTTCTCTCTCATCTCCTTCTAATTATTTATTTATCTACAAACACTTCTCTTCTTCTTAAAAATTCGAACCCTCTCCCTCTTTATGTGTTCGAATTTCTCTTCTTCTATTCTTTTCTTCTTATACTCACTTAAAGGAATCTCTATACTGTGACATAGAGGATTCCATATTTTCCTTTGTGTGTTCTTTTCTTTTTTATATGAGCAGGAACAAGGATAAGAACATTCTTGTTGAAGATGATCTTGAACCTGAAACAAAAAGAAGGAGAAAATCTGACAGAAATTTTCGAAAAAGAAGGAGACATGGCCGAAAATAATAACGATGCAAGGAAGATGCTTGGTGACTTTACTGCACCAAATTCCAATTTACATGGAAAAAGCATCTCAATCCCTGCCATTGGAGCAAACAATTTTGAGCTTAAACCTCAATTAGTTTCTCTGATGCAACAGAACTGCAAGTTTTATGGACTTCCATCAGAAGATCCTTTTCAGTTCTTAACTGAATTCTTGCAGATCTGTGATACTGTTAAGACCAATGGGGTTAATCCCGAGGTCTACAGGCTTATGCTTTTCCCGTTTGCTATAAGAGACAGAGCTAGAATATGGTTAGACTCTCAACCCAAAGATAGCCTGAACTCTTGGGATAAGCTGGTCACGGCTTTCTTAGCCAAGTTCTTTCCTCCTCAAAAGCTTAGTAAGCTTAGAGTGGATGTTCAAACCTTCAAACAGAAAGAAGGTGAAACCCTCTATGAAGCTTGGGAGAGATATAAGCAACTGACAAAAAAGTGTCCTTCTGACATGCTTTTAGAATGGACCATCCTGGATATATTCTATGATGGTCTTTCTGAATTATCTAAGATGTCATTGGACTATTCTGCAGGTGGATCCATTCACCTAAAGAAAATACCTGCAAAAGCTCAGGAACTCATTGACATGGTTGCAAATAACTAGTTCATGTACACTTCTGAAAGGAATCCTGTGAGTAATGGGACACCTTTGAGGAAGAAAGTTCTTGAAATTGATGCTCTGAATGCCATATTGGCTCAGAACAAAATATTGACTCTGCAAGTCAATATGATTTCTCAGAGTCTGAATGGATTGCAAGCTACATCCAACAGTACTATAGAGGCATCTTCTGAAGAAGAAGCTTATGATCTTGAGAACCCTGCAATAGCAGAGGTGAATTACATGGATGAACCCTATGGAAACACCTATAATCCCTCATGGAGAAATCATCTAAATTTCTCATGGAAGGATCAACAAAAGCCTCAACAAGGCTTTAATAATGGTGGAAGAAACAGGTTTAGCAATAGCAAGCCTTTTCCATCATCCACTCAGCAACAGACAGAGAATTCTGAGCAGAATCCATCTAGCTTAGCAAACATAGTCTCTGATCTATCTAAGGCCACTTTAGGTTTCATGAATGAAACAAGGTCCTCCATTAGAAATTTGGAGGCACAAGTGGGCCAGCTGAGTAAAAGGGTCACTGAAACTCCTCCTAGAAACTCTCCCAAGCAATACAGAAGAAAATCCAAAGAGAGAGTGCAAGGCCAATGAATTGACCATCATGGCCGAACCTACAAGGGAGGAGGAGGACGTGAATCCTAGTGAGGAAGACCTCCTGGGACGTTCAGTGACCAATAAGGAGTTTCTCTCTGAGGAACCAAAGGAATCTGAGGCTCATCTAGAGACCATAGAGATTCCATTGAACCTCCTTCTGCCCTTCATGAGCTCTAATGAGTATTCTTCCTCTGAAGAGAATGAAGACGTTATTGAAGAGCAAGTTGCTAAGTACCTTGGTGCAATCATGAAGCTGAATGCCAAATTATTTGGTAATGAGACTTGGGAAGATGAACCTCCCTTGCTCACCAATGAACTAAATGCATTGGATAGGCAGAAATTACCTCAAAAGAAATAGGATCATGGTAAATTCCTAATTCCCTGTAACATAGGCACCATGATCTTTGAGAAAGCTCTGTGTGACCTGGGGTCAGGAATAAACTTAATGCCACTCTCTGTAATGGAGAAACTTGGGATCTTTGAGGTGCAAGCTGCCAAAATCTCATTAGAGATGGCAGACAACTCAAGAAAACAGGCTTATGGACAAGTAGAGGACTTGTTAGTAAAGGTTGAAGGCCTTTACATCCCTGCTGATTTCATAATCCTAGACACTGGGAAGGATGAGGATGAATCCATCATCCTTGGAAGACCCTTCCTAGCCACAGCAAAGGCTGTGATTGATGTGGACAGAGGAGAGTTAGTCCTTCAACTGAATGAGGACAACCTTGTGTTTAAAACTCAAAGATCTCCCTCTGTAACTATGGAGAGGAAGCATGAAAAGCTCCTCTCACTGCAGAGTCAACTAAAGCCCCCACAGTCAAACTCTAAATTTGGTGTTGGGAGGTCCCAACAATACTCTGAACATCTGTGAGGCTCCATGAGAGCTCACTGTCAAGCTATTGACATTAAAGAAGCGCTTGTTGAGAGGCAACCCAATGTTATTTAATTATATCTATTTTATTTTCTTTTTGTTATTTCGTGTTTTATTAGGTTGATGATCATGTGGAATCACAAAAACTACTGAAAAATCAAAAATAGAATGAAAAACAGTATTAAAAATAGCTCACCCTGGAGGAAGAACTTACTGGCGTTTAAACGCCAATAAGAAGCATAGAACTGGCGTTTAACACCAGAAAGAAGCATCAAGCTGGCGTTAAACGCCAGAAATAAGCACCAGACTGGAATTTAACGCCAGAACAGAGCATGGAAGTGGCGTTAAAAGCCAGAAACAGGCTACATTTGGGCATTTAACGCCAAAAACAGGCAGCAAGCTGGCGTTTAACGCCAAACATGCATACTAGAGGGCATTTTACACGCCCAATTGGAGCAGGGATGTTAAGTCCTTGACCACACTAGATCTGTGTACCCCACAGGATTCCCACCTTTTTTTCTCTTCTCTTCACACCTTTTCATAACTCTCTTCCCCAAATACCCTTCACCATTCACCTCAATCACTCTTCCCCATCACCTCTTCACCACTCACATCCATCCTCTCTTCCCCAAAACCCCACCTACCTCCAAAATTCAAACTCTTTTCCCTCCCAAACCCAACCCTAATGGCCGAACCCTAAACCCTCCCCCACTCCTATATAAACCCGTCATCACTCCTTCATTTTCACACAACACAACCCTCTCTTCTCCCCCTTGGCTGAATACACCTTCTCCCTCCATCTCCTCCATTTTCTTCTTTTTCTCCTTTTTTCTTTCTTCTTTTGCTTGGAGACGAGCAAACATTTTAAGTTTGGTGTGGTAAAAGCATTGCTTTTTGTTTTTCCATAACCATTAATGGCACCTAAGGCCAGAGAAACCTCAAGAAAGAGGAAAGGAAAGGCAATTGCTTCCACCTCTGAGTCATGGAAGATGGAGAGATTCATCTCAAAGGTCCATCAAGACCACCTTTATGAAGTTGTGGCCAAGAAGAAAGTGATCCCTGAGGTTCCTTTCAAGCTCAAAAAGAATGAGTATCCGGAGATCCGACTTGAGATCCAAAGAAGAGGTTGGGAAGTTCTCACCAACCCAATTCAACAAGTAGGGATCTTAATGGTTCAAGAGTTCTATGCAAACGCATGGATCACTAGGAACCATGATCAAAGTGTGAACCCGAATCCAAAGCAGTGGCTTACCATGGTTCGGGGGAAATACTTAGATTTCAGTCCGGAAAATGTAAGGCTGGTGTTCAACTTACCAATGGTGGAAGAAAACGCACACCTCTACACTAGAAGGGTCAACTTTGATCAAAGGTTGGACCAAGTCCTCATGGATATATGTGTAGAAGGAGCTCAATGGAAAGTTGACTCAAGAGGCAAGCCGGTTCAATTGAGAAGACTGGACCTTAAGCCTGTAGCTAGAGGATGGTTGGAGTTCATTCAACGCTCAATCATTCCTACTAGCAACCGGTCTGAAGTTATTATAGACTGGGCCATCATGATCCATAGTATCATGATTGGGGAGGAAGTGGAAGTCCATGAGATTATACCTCAAGAACTCTACAAGGTGGCTGACAAGTCTTCCACTTTGGCAAGATTAGCCTTTCCTCACCTCATTTGCCACCTATGCAATTCGGCTGGAATTGACATAGAGGGAGACATCCTCATTGAAGAGGACAAGCCCATCACTAAGAAAAGGATGGAGTAAACAAGAGAGCATGGACCTCAACAAGAGCATGAGGAAATTCCTCACCATGAAATCCCTGAGATACCTCAAGGGATGTACTTTCCTCCACAGAATTATTGGGAGCAAATCAACACTTCCCTAGGAGAATTAAGTTCCAACATGGGACAACTAAGGATGGAGCACCAAGAGCACTCCATCATCCTCCATGAGATTAGAGAAGATCAAAGAGCTATGAGGGAGGAGCAACAAAGACAAGGAAGAGACATAGAGGAGCTCAAGAGCACCATTGGTTCTTCAAGAAGAGGAAGACGCCACCCTCACTAAGGTGGACCCGTTCCTTAATCTCCTTGATCTTATTTTCCTAGTTTTCGTTTACTATGCTTCATGTTTAATTATGTTTGTGTCTTTATTACATGATCATTAGTGTTTAAGTGTCTATGTCTTAAAGCTATGAATGTCCTATGAATCCATCACCTCTCTTAAATGAAAACTGTTCTAAAAATAAAAGAACAAGAAGTACATGGTTTCGAATTCATACTTGAAACTAGTTTAATTATTTTGATGTGGTGACAATACTTTTTGTTTTCTGAATGAATGCTTGAACAGTGCATATGTCTTTTGATATTGTGGTTTATGAATGTTAAATATGTTGGCTCTTGAAAGAATGATGAAAAAGGAGAAATGTTATTGATAATCTGAAAAATCATAAAATTGATTCTTGAAGCAAGAAAAAGCAGTGAATACAAAAGCTTGCGAAAAAAAAGAAAAAAAAAAGAAAAAAAAAGAGTGAGCGGTTAAAGTCAAGGTCCAAAGTAAAAAAAAAAAGAGTGTGCTTAAGAACCCTGGACACCTCTAATTGGGGACTTTAGCAAAGCTGAGCCACAATCTGAAAAGGTTCACCCAGTTATGCGTCTGTGGCATTTATGTATCCGTTGGTAATACTGGAAAACAAAGTGCTTAGGGCCAAGGCCAAGACTCATAAAGTAGCTGTGTTCAAGAATCAACATACTGAACTAGGAGAATCAATAACACTATCTGAATTCTGAGTTCCTATAGATGCCAATCATTCTGAACTTCAAGGGATAACGGGAGATGTCAAAATTGTTCAAAGGCAAAAAGCTACTAGTCTCGCTCATCTAATTGGAGCTAAGTTTCATTGATATTTGGAATTTATAGTATATTCTCTTCTTTTTATCCTATTTGATTTTCAGTTGCTTCGGGACAAGCAACAGTTTAAGTTTGGTGTTGTGATGAGCGAATAATTTATACGCTTTTTGGCATTGTTTTTACATAGTTTTTAGTATGATTTAGTTAGTTTTTTGTATATTTTTATTAGTTTTTAAATAAAAGTCACATTTCTGGACTTTACTATGAGTTTGTGTGTTTCTCTGTGATTTTAGGTATTTTCTGGCTGAAATTGAGGGACTTGAGCAAAAATCTAATTCAGAGGCTGAAGAAGGTCTGCAGATGTTGTTGGATTCTGACCTCCCTGCACTCAAAGTGGATTTTCTGGAGCTACAGAAGTCCAAATGCCACGCTCTCAATTGCGTTGGAAAGTAGACATCCAGGGCTTTCCAACAATATATAATAGTTCATACTTTAATCCCGTTTAGACGACGCAAACTGGCGTTCAATGCCAGCTCTCTGCCCTATTCTGGAGTTAAACGCTAGAAACAGGTTGCAAAGCAGAGTTAAACGCCAGAAACAGGTTACAAACTGGCGTTGAACTCCAAGGAAGACCTCTACATGTGAAAGCTTCAATGCTCAGCCCAAGCACACACCAAGTGGGCCCAGAAGTGGATTTCTGCATCATTTACTTATTTCTGTAAACCCTAGTAACTAGTTTAGTATAAATAGGACTTTTTACTATTGTATTTACATCTCTGGACATTTAGTTCTTAGATCATGGGGGCTGACCATTCGGCCATGCCTGGACCTTGTTCTTATGTATTTTCAACGGTAGAGTTTCTACACACTGTAGATTAAGGTGTGGAGCTCTGTTGTTCCTCATGAATTAATGCAAAGTACTATTGTTTTTCTATTCAATTCAAGCCCATTTCTTATCTAAGATATACACTTGTTCTTCAACCTGAGGAAGGTGATGATCCGTGACACTCATCATCATTCTCACCTATGAACGCGTGCCTGACAACCACTTCCGTTCTACTTGCAATAGCTTGAGTGTGTATCTCTTAGCCTTCTGGTTCATGACGCATGGTTGCCTCGCCTGACAACCGAGCCTTCCATTCCATGAGATCAGAGTCTTCGTGGTATAGCTAGAATTATTGGTGGCCATTCTTGAGGTCCGAAAAGTCTAAACCTTGTCTGTGGTATTCCGAGTAGGATCCGGGAAGGGATGGCTGTGACGAGCTTCAAACTCGCGAGTGCTGGGCGTAGTGACAGACGCAAAAGGATTACTGAATCCTACTCCAGTATGATCGAGAACCGACAGATGAATAGTCGTGTGCTGACAGCACATTTTGGACCATTTTCACTGAGAGGACGGGATGTAGCCATTGACGACGGTGATGCCCTACATAAGCTTGCCATGGAAAGGAGTGAGAATGATTGGATGAAGACAGCAGGAAAGCAGAGGTTTAGGAACAAAAGCATCTCTATACGCTTATCTGAAATTCTCACCAATGAATTACATAAGTATCTTTATCCCCTTTTATATTTTAATTATGTTTTAATTATCAATTCTCTATAACCATTTGAATCTGTCTGACTGAGATTTACAAGGTGACCATAGCTTGCTTCAAGCCGACAATCTCCGTGGGATCGACCCTTACTCACGTAAGGTTTATTACTTGGACGACCCAGTGCACTTGCTGGTTAGTTGTGCGAAGTTGTGACAAAGTGTGTGAATTACGTTCCGAGCACCAAGTTTTTGGCGCCGTTGTTAAGGATCACAATTTCGTGCATCAATCATCTGTCCCAGATAGAACCAGTAGAAGGGGCGTCCTCCCCCTCCATTGAGATCTCTGAAACCTTTTCAGATGAGCAACTATTTGCCATTCAGGAAACACCATGGTTTGCAGACATTGCAAACTATAAGGCTGTAAGATTCATACCCAAAGAGTACAGCAGTCAGCAAATAAAGAAATTGATTTCTGATGTAAAGTACTACTTATGGGATGAACCATATCTCTTTAAGAGATGTGCAGACAGAATAATCCGTAGATGTGTGCCCAAGGAAGAGGCGCAAAAGATCCTATGGCATTGCCATGGATCACAATATGTAGGACATTTCGGAGGTGAGCGAACAGCCACTACGGTCCTCCAATGTGGTTTCTACTGGCCTACTCTCTATAGAGATTCCCAAGAGTTTGTACGTAACTATGACAGTTGCCAGAGAGCTGGTAATCTGTCTCATGGTTACGCCATGCCTCAACAAGGGATCTTGGAGATTGAGTTGTTTGATGTATGGGGTATTAACTTCATGGCGCCTTTCCCACCATCATACTCAAACACGTATATTCTGGTGGCAGTAGACTATGTATCTAAATGGGTAGAGGCAATTGCAACACCCACTAATGATACTAAGACAGTGCTGAAGTTCCTCCAGAAACATATCTTCAGCAGGTTTGGTGTCCCTAGACTACTAATCAGTGATGGGGGCACTCATTTCTGCAATAAACAGCTTTACTCTGCTATGGTCCGATATGGAATTAGCCACAAGGTAGCAACTCTATATCATCCACAGAACCATGGGCAGGCTGAAGTCTCTAATAGAGAACTAAAGAGAATCCTGGAACGGACTGTAATTGCCCGTAGAAGGGATTGGGCAAAAAGCTTGGACGATGCTCTGTGGGCATACAGAACAGTGTTCAAGACTCCTATAGGAACCTCTCCATACCAGCTTGTGTATGGCAAGGCCTGTCATCTGCCCGTGGAACTAGAGCATAAGGCCTACTGGGCAACCAGGTTCCTAAATCTAGATGCTAAGTTAGCTGGAGAGAAGAGATTACTCCAGTTAAATGAGCTAGAGAAATTCAGACTCAATGCTTTCGAAAATGCAAAAATGTACAAGGAGAAAGCAAAAAGGTGGCATGATAAGAAACTGTCATCCAGAGTCTTTGAACCAAGACAGAAGGTTCTGCTGTTGAACTCTAGGCTCAGATTATTCCCTGGGAAATTAAAATCCCGGTGGAGGGGACCATATGTGATTACAAGTCACCATATGGATATGTGGAGCTTCAGGATATTGACTCTGATAAAAAGTTCATTGTTAATGGATAGAGAGTCGAGCATTATCTTGAAGGCAATGTTGAGCAAGAATGCTCAAAACTGAGACTAGATTAAAAGCTCAGTAAGGTCCAGCTAAAGACAATAAAGAAGCGCTTGCTGGGAGGCAACGCAGCCATTAACAAGGTTTATTTGTTATTCAAATAATAATTATATGAGTTTGATATAAATTATCTTCAATGTTAATTAACAATTGCAGGAGTTCATAGAGTTACAGAAGAATTCAGAGCATAATGCAGAGAAAAAGAGCTTACTGGCACAAAAATGCCAGTAAGGGGTATTGTGGGCGTTAAACGCCCATAATGGGTACCATTCTGGGCGTTTAACGCCAGAATTGCAGCATCCTGGGCGTTTAGAAAAATGCCTAGTGATAAAGGCTTTCTGGCGTTTAACGCCAGCCAGGGTACCTGGTTGGGCGTTAAACGCCCAAAAGAAGCAACAAATAGGCGTTAAACGCCAGAATGAGTGCCATTCTGGGCGTTTAACGCCAGGAATGTGGAAGGGAGGAAGTTTTGTTTCCAACTCAATTTTTTTTTCAAATTTTCATAGTTCCATTCAAAATTTCTTGCAAAAATACGTTACAAATTATCATATTTCAATTTCAATTTCAAAAAAAAAATAAAAAATAAAATAAATTAAAAATAAATTTTTCTTTAATCCTAAAAAAATCTTTCTCAAATCTTCTTCAATTCCTTTTCAAATCTTTTTCAAAACTCATCTATCTTTTTAATTTCTTCTCAAATCTTTTTCAACTCATCATATTATCTTTTCAAACGCAGATTTATGTTTTTTAAATCTCTCATATCTTTTCAATTTTAAAATTTCATCTTTTTCATATCATATTTATCTTTTACAAATCTTATCTTCTATCATATCTTTTTCAAAATTTTCGAACCCACCCCCTCCCTTATAAATTCACATTCGGCCTCCCCCTCTCCTCCATAATTCGAATTTGACTCTCCTTTTATTCCTCTCCTTTCCTTTCTTTTGCTTGAGGACAAGCAAATTTCTAAGTTTGGTGTGTTTTTCGTGATCACTGAGCTAAGCTTCACTAAGATCATGGCTCCTAAGGGAAAACAAACCACTTCAAGAGGCAAGAAAGAGAACACTCCAAAACCACTTTGGAATCAGGAGAGGTTCTTAACCAAAGAATAGGCAGACCATTACCACAAAATAATGTGTCTAAGGTCAGTGATCCCGGAAGTTAAATTCGATCTGAAAGAAGACGAATATCCGGAGATCTAAGAGCAGATTCGAAACAGGGGCTGGGAAATTCTAGTTAATCCTGAGCCAAAGGTGGGTAGAAACATGGTTCAGGAATTCTACTCAAATCTGTGGCAAACAGATAAGCAGAGAATGACTGGAACCGCCTTCTATACCTTTCGAACCATGGTCAGAGGAAAGATTATTTACTTCCACCTGGACAAAATAAGAGAGATCTCCAAGCTGCCTCAACTACAAGATGATCCAGAATCCTTTAATAGAAGAATAGTGAGATTTGATAAGCGCTTGGACCAAGTTCTAGAGGACATGTGCATTCCTGGAACCAAGTGGATAACCAACACAAAAGGTCCCAAATCAACTCAAGAGAGGAGATCTCAAACCAGTTGCTAGGGGCTGGCTAGACTTCATTAGGCGTTCTATACTGCCCACCAGTAACCGCTCTAAAGTGTCAAAAGAGCAGTGATGATCCACTGCATTATGCTGGAAAACGAAGTGGAGATTCATCATCTGATCTCTTGTGAGCTTTACACAATTGCAAACAAGAACTCCACTGATGCCAAATTGGCTTACCCAAGCTTAATCTCTCTACTATGTAAAGATGTTGGGGTAAAGATGGGAGTGGATGAGTATATCTCAGTCGAGCACTCAATCACCAAAAATTCAATGGAAGGACAACAAGTGCAAGATAACTCCATCAAAAGGAGGGCACATGAGTTCCTCCCAGAAATCCCTCAGATTGACTACTAGACCCACCTAGAAGCATCTGTCACCAAGCTGCAAGAAGCTATGGATCAACTGAAAGAAGAACAGCAAGTTCAAAATAGCATGCTCTGCAAACTGCTGAAGGAACAAGAGAAGCAAGGGCATGAGCTACAGGAGCTGAAGCGCCAGAAGCTGTCTCTTGAAGGGCCAGACACCCCACAGATTGAAGGAGCATCCATCTCTCAAAATAAAGGTTGTTGAGTCCTAATCTTAACTCTGTGATAACTTTTGCTATTAGAGATCTACCTTAGGAGTCACATGAATAATAGTAATTAGTATCTTTATTTTTTTTTTATTATCTCCAAGTAAGCTATAATTTATTTTTCTTATCATCATTAAACATGAATAAAATAGCAGATTTTTTAGCATAATTTATATGTGGTGGCAATACTTTTTGTCTTCTGAATGAATGCTTGAACAATGCATAATTTTTGATAGTGAAGTTTATGAATGTTAAATTTGTTGGCTCTTGAAAGAATAATGAAAAAGGAAAAATGTTATTGACAATTTAAAATTCTGGCCTAAGCGGATAAACCAAGCTGTCCCTAAACATGTGCTTGTGGCGTGAAGGTGTCAACTGAAAAACTTGAGACTGGGCGGTTAAAGTCGTGGTCCAAAGCAAAAGAGTGTGCTTAAAAACTCTGGACACCTCTAACTGGGGACTTTAGCAAAGCTAAGTCACAATCTGAAAAGGTTCACCCAGTTATGTGTCCGTGGTATTTATGTATCCGGTGGTAATACTAGAAAACAAAGTGCTTAGGGCCACAACCAAGACTCATAAAGTAGCTGTGTTCAAGAATCAACATACTAAACTAGGAGAATCAATAACACTATCTGAATTCTGAGTTCCTATAGATGCCAATCATTCTGAACTTCAAAGGATAAATTGAGGTGCCAAAACTGTTTAGAAGCAAAAAGCTACTAGTCCCGCTCATCTAATGAGAATTTGAGCTTCATATAAAACTCTGAGATGTTATTGCCTCTTGATTTTCTTTCTATTCTGTCTTATTTATCTAGTTTCTTGAGGACAAGCAACAGTTTAAGTTTGGTGTTGTGATGAGCGGATATTTTATACGCTTTTTGGGAGTATTTTCATATAGTTTTTAGTAGGATTTAGCTACTTTTTAGTATATTTTTATTAGTTTTTATGCAAAAATCACATTTCTAGACTTTACTATGAGTTTGTGCATTATTCTGTGATTTTAGGTATTTTCTGGCTGAAATTGAGGCACCTGAGCAAAAATCTGATTCAGAGGCTGAAAAAGGACTGCAGATGCCGTTGGATTCTGACCTCCCTGCACTCGAAATGGATTTTCTGGAGCTACAGAAACCCAATTGGCGCGATCGCAATTGCGTTGGAAAGTAGACATCTAGGGCTTTCCATCAATATATAATAGTCCCTACTTTGCCCAAGTTTTGACGACGCAAACTGGCATTTAAACGCCAACTTCCTGCCCTATTCTGAAGTTAAACGCCAGAAACAGGTTACAAACCAGAGTTAAACGCCACAAACAGGCTGCAACCTGGCATTTAACTCCAAGAGAAGCCTCTACACGTGTAAAGCTCAATGCTCAGTCCAAGCACACACCAAGTGGGCCCCTGAAGTGGATTTCTGCACTATCTATCTTAGTTTACTCATTTTCTCTAAACCTAGGTCACTAGTTTAGTATAAAAACTAATTTTAGAGACTTACTATGTACCTCATGACAATTTGCATCTGAACCTTGTATCTTCAACGGCATGAGTCTCTAAACTCCATGGTTGGGGGTGAGGAGCTCTGCTGTGTCTTGATGGATTAATACAATTACTATTGTTTTCCATTCAATTACGCTTGTTTCTATTCTAAGATATTCACTCGCACTTCAACATGATGAATGTGATGATCCGTGATACTCATCACCATTCTCAACCTATGAACACGTGCCTGACAACCACTTCTGTTCTACCTTAGATTGAGTGTGTATTTCTTTTGTTCCTAGTTCACGAGTTTGATTACCTCTCCTGACAACAGAGCATTCAAATCCGTGAGATCAGAGTCTTCGTGGTATAAGCTAGAATCAATTGGCAGCATTCCTGAGATCCGAAAAGTCTAAACCTTATTTGTGGTATTCCGAGTAGGATCCGGGAAGGGATGACTATGACAAGCTTCAAACTCATGAATGTTGGGCGCAGTGACAGTGTACAAAAGGATCAATGGATCCTATTCCAACATTAGTGAGAACCGACAGATGATTAGCCATGTACATGGACCCTTTTCACTGAGAGGACGGCTGGTAGCCATTGACAACGGTGATCCACCAACATACAGCTTGCCATGGAAGGAGACCTGCGTGCGTGAAGAAGAAGATAGTAGGAAAGCAGAGATTTAGAAGACAAAGCATCTCCAAAACCTCAATCTGTTCTACATTACTACATAACAAGTATTATTTATTTTATGTTAATTACTCTTCATAAACCCAACCAATTTTATTATTAATTTCCTGACTAAGAATTACAAAATAACCATAGCTTGCTTCAAGCCGACAATCTCCGTGGGATCGACCCTTACTCACGTAAGGTATTACTTGGACGACCCAGTGCACTTGCTGGTTAGTGGTACGAGTCGTGAAAAGTGTGATTTACAATTCGTGCACCAATATATACACTAATTAATAATTTATCACACAATTGCAACTCCCCAGCAACGGCGTAAAAAACTGGTGCGTGACAGAAGTTAGGCCAATTAAGAGATTGTAATATAAAAACAGCGTTGCAAGTATAGCTCTTAACCAGCTAAAATCCACCTCACCAATTTAGAAAGGTGTCACAAAAATTTAGAATAAAAATACTGGGAGTATGAGTCCCAGGTCGTCTCCCAACGAGTTGCAAGAAAGGATGCTATTTTATTAATAAGGAAATTTCAAGAGAGTTTAAGTTGGATAATAAGCTATTAAATAATTGTAAATTAAAGCAATAAAAACTAAGAATGATTATTAATATTCTAGATAAAAGCCTTGACTGGGGGAATGATTAATTGGAAGTTCTATCCTTGTTGGGGTCTCTTAAGTGTAGTATTAAAAAGGTTGTTGTTTTCACTTAGTTAACCCTTACTAAATAAAGGAAAGTCAAGTGATTGAGCTAACTCTTATTCGCAAATCCTAGTCCTCTCCCTTGGGAAGGTTTAGCGTTAGTAAATACAGAACTAGCCAACAACTTCCAACTTAATCAGCACTTAAGCCTTCCAACTCAAGTGTCTCCTTTTAATCAATCCCATGTCAAGTATGGAGTCTACTCCATTGACATGAATATAATGCTCATAAAAATATAAGAAGAAGACATGATAACTTAAATAAAATAGGGATTCAAAAATTAATTAAAAGTAAAAGTAATCCTTTGCACTAACAATCTATGAAAATAATCCAATTACTACTTTAAACAAGACTTAAGAATATGGAATAAATAAAAGAGTAAGCAAGGAAACAAACTAGAATAGTATCTTCAACGGAGGTAATAACTCTTCAATATCCAAAAGCAAAAGCAATAAACTGGGAATATAAAGAGAACCTAGAGGAAGAGTAATCCTCTCTAAATTCAAATCTAAAAACCTAAAAACTATCCTAATGAGAATGTATCAATGTGTCTAAAGTTTTCTGTTGAGTCTCTGCATATTCCCTGGCTTTATTCTGTGTTTCTGAGTCGAAAACTGGGTCAAAACGCGGCCCGAAATCACCACCATCATTTTCTGTTAATTCTGCAGATCGCGCAGGTCACGCGTACACGTCGTCCACATATGCGCGTCATTCAGTGATTTTCCTTGTCACGCGTACGCGTTGTCTACGCGTTCGCGTTATTTGTCCAGACTCCAATCCACGCGTACGCGTCAGGCATGCGCACGCGTCGCTGTAATTTTCTCCATTCCGCGCGCTCGCGTGATCCATGCACGTGCGTCGGTGTTCGCTGGTCATCTCCTTAGTTTCTTGTGTTCCTTCCATTTTTGCAAGCTTCCTCTTCATTCTCTAAGCCATTCCTACCCTATAAAGCCTGACACACTTAACACACGGATCACAGCGTCGAATGGTATAAAGGAGAATTAAAATACATAAGTTAAAGTTCTTTAGGAAGCAAGTTTTCAACCATAAAACTATACTAGGAAGGAGAATGTAAAATCATTCAATTAGTATGAATAAGTGGGTGATGGCTTGATGAAACCACTCAATTATACACAAGATAAACCATAAAATAGTGGTTTATCAGTAATGCATAGTAGGGTATCAAAATTCACCAAAGCTATAAGTCCCTTGATTTCAGCACCACCATTGATCACAGCTTCTTTAGCAGAAATAAGCTCATAAAGCCCCAAAAGCAAAGACATCTAATTTAGGAGAAACTCTACCATATATATACCTGCAAATAAAAGAATAAAATGGTTCAATGGTATAATTGAATTTGATCCATTAGGTGCATGTTCTGTTTTGCCATGTGAATGTGTCAATTTAAAGTAACAAACATGATTCATCATACTCTGGTGGCTATCGGTAAATACCCAGAGATCACACGAGTTCACTCTCTTTAGACTATCGTGACAAAAGGGGCACGATTGGGATTTTGTTCTCCTAAAAAACATGTCATAAATGAGATACAGTGATTGATGCAGCTGCAGCATCAACTCTTTAAGTTTGGTATGCAATTGCAAAAGAATGATCAATGTAAAGACCCAAAACACGAAGTAGATATATTATCATGTATCGAACCAAATTTCAATCGGATGATGATAATGGATATCTAAAATTGAAGACAATGTTTTTGATGAATCATATAAGAACATATTGCAAACAACTTAAGCACCAATATTGCCCTTCATTGCCTTCTTTCTCATAACAATATTCTAGTGCTAATCAACAACTAAGCATGAAAGCACCCTAAACACTGCCAAATAACATTCAACTGCAACAATATATTGATGGAGAAGTACAAAGAATCATGATGCAGTAGCAACCAAGAAAGAGTGGGTACCATTCACGGTAACGTTTCAGGCACATAGCATGGATGCAGTTAGGCAACACAATCTTACTATTCACTTCCATGCATATTCCATATTCTTCTCTTTCAATGTCTATATCAGAATGTTGTTGATGATCCTCACTGTCTCTTTTTTGATACCTCTCCATACAAACAGCTTTCTATTTCTTATCCCCTGAATCTGCAACCCCTTTCTGAAGTTGTAACAAAGACAGATAAATTACCGCTGATAAATGCAAAAACTCAACAAATATTCTAAATTAGCTGACCCAAAGATGCAAAACAACTTATCATACAACAAAATAGAGGAAAAATACCATAGAATTCTCTAATGCTAGCTTTTCTTTCATGAGTAGACATGGTAGTTGTTCCATCCACATATATCTGCACCATGAGAAACATTTTTTAGCTTATCCCAATTTAACTCTTGAACAACACAATAAATTATATGAAATTCACCACTTTTACACTTTCTCCACTCTTCATAGAGAACAGTAATAAGAAAGTAGAAACTGCGAAGATAGAAACTATATCAACAGCAACAAGAAGATAGAAACTGCGAAGAAAAATTGATAAACCTAAAATTGGCACAGAAAATTGAGCCCTAAGCAACAAAATCACAAAATCAGATTATACTTGAAATTCACTAAGGGAGCAAACGCGACAAGAGCGGCGGCGGAAAGAGCTCTGTGACGATGGCGATGAAGGGAGCAGACGTGACGAGAGCAGCAGAGGGAGCTCTGCAACGATGGCGACCACGGGAGCAGACGTGACGAGAGTGACGACGGAAGGAGCTCGTGCGAAGCAAGGGATGATAGAGAGATTGTGCGATGCGAACGGCGGCAACGGCGGAAGAAGCTCGTGCGACCAGAGAAGAAGCAGCTAGTGAGGAAGAAGCTCGCGTGTGAAGTGTGAATGAACGTGTGTGAATTGTGAATGAAGTTCAAGACACTAGGGTTAAGTTAGGTTTACATCAATATTTTCCTACCGAAAATTTTAAATTACAGACGGAAAATTCGTCTGTAATAATTTAATAAAATGCACCGTTTTGTCTATTTAATTACAAATGGATTTTTCTGTCTGTACCCATTTTTGACGAAAAAAATTAATTTTTCTAACAGAATTATCGACGGATTTTTTTACATCTGTAATTTATGCTAATTCATTTTTTTTGTTTTCCGACAAAAAATCCCTCTAAAATTCCGTCTGTATTTCCATGGGATAAAATCTGTCAGAAATATCCGTCTGTAATAATTAGTTTTCTAGTAGTGATTGTTTCAATTAGCTCACTTACCCAAATAGCCTTACCTTTTATCTTCCTTTGTTAGCCAACTTTAAGCCTACGATTAACCCAATTGTTCTTAATTTTAGCACATTACAAGCCTTGAAGCGAAAAACAATAAATGGCCTTAATTTGGATCCTTGATTAGCTTAGGCTAGTGAGTGTGTATCATTCAAGTGTGGAAAAACTTGGGACATTAGTTGGAAAAAGGTGTCTGTTGTATCTTTATTGAAGATCTTGGGAATTGGGTACATACTCATGTGGTAATTAAATGTAAAACCATATGCATTGATACTTTTGTATATACTTTATTGCAAAAAGAAAAAAAATGAGAAAATAACAAAGAATATATATATATATATATATATATATATATATATATATAAAGAAGAAAAGAAGAAAAAAGGAAAAGCAATAAGAAGGGGACAAAATGCCCCAAAACAAAGTTCAATAATAATCAATGCATATGAGTTGTGATCAAGAAAAGAGAATGCATAAGTATTTGAAAAAGTGAAGAATGGGTAGTTAGGTTAGCTTTGAAATTGTATAGGTTGTCATAGGTTAGGTGGAAAGTTTAAGTCAATCAAGATTCAAATTCTAGCCCACTTAGCCATATGAATCCTAACTTGACCCTAGCCCCACTACAACCTATGAGAAAGACCTCATGATATATGTATAAATGCATTGAATAATTGTTGATTGTTAGATGAAAAACAAATCTTGGAAAACATGATTAGAAGAGAATTGAGTGAATCAACCCTATACACTTGAGTGATTAGAGCAGATACACATCCGGTGAGGGTTCGATTGCTCAATTACATGTTTTCACCCATGATCATCACTTTTCTTGCAAGTTTGTATAATCTTTAATAAATCAATTCAATTGTGGTTTGGCTTGGTTGTTAATACCTTTAGCCCTTATGCTCATATTGGTTTTCTTGGGAATTGATTTATTTTGACTAAGTAATTGCATTCAATTAGATAGTTGCATGTAAGTAGATTGCATATAGTTTAGTTGTATTGAATAAATGTTGATACCCTTTGTTTCTTTCTTGATTTAAGCATGAGGACATGCTTGGTTTAAGTGTGGGGAGATTTGATCACCACTATTTTGTAGTACATTTTGTGCTTAATTTAGGTGGATTTTATCCACTTTTTCCACATTTATTCAATGAATTAATTTGTTAATTTTAATTCACCTTTGATTCCACTAGCCCTTGATGCGTTTGTTAATGAATTTAGGTTGAAAAGACTACGAATGGATCAAAGGAGTGAAGAGAAAAGTATGCAAGTGGAGAAATCATGAAAAATCAAGGATTTAGAGTGCTTACACCGATGCGCACGCGTAGCAAACGCGCACGCGTGGATATGGAGTCACATGGCGACGCGTATACGTGGATAGCAAAATGTCAAGCGACGCGTACGCGTGACCCATGTGTACGCGTCGATGCTTGCACGTGACTTCATTAAAGTGAAACCGCTGGGGGCGATTTCTGGGCTTCCCAGGCCCAGATCCAACTCATTTCTGAGCCTATTACATGCAGAATTCAAGAGGAGTCAAGGTAGGGATCACATAGTTTAGTTTAGAGTTAGTTTCTAGAGAGAGAAGCTCTCTCTTCTCTTTAGAATTCGGTTAGATCTAGATTAGGATTACTTAGATCTAGGTTTAATTCATGCTTTGATTTACTTTTCATCTTCAATTCCTTGTTCTTCTACCTTTGCTTTCTCTAGTTTAGCATTTTATTCTTGTAATTTTTTACTTGTTGTTGATGCACTCTTGTTTTCTCTATTTTCCTTTAATGCAATTTATGTTTCATGTTCCTTTATTGTTGATTTGAATTGTTGTTGTTTAATTCCTTGCAAGTAGTAGTTGTAGATTTATTTTTCTTGCAATTTTATTTTGCTTTCCTTTTATGCCTTCCAAGTGTTTGATAAAATGCTTGGAAGGATGTTAGAATAAATTTTTGTGTTCTTGGCTTGGGATGGTAACTTAGGTGAACTTGAGTTGCTAATGTCCAAGTGTTGGTAATTGGTGTGCATTGACTCTAGCTTTCCCTAGATTAATTAGTGAGAAGGTTAGGACTTATGGATTAGGATTGGTGTAGTCCATTTGACTTTCCTTTACTTGTTAGAGAATGACTTAATGAGATTAATCCTTGCAATTATCATGTTGTATTTAGTGACAAGGATAACAATCCTTGACCATCATTTCTTGCCAAGACCTTTTTACATTTGAGTTTCCTTTACTTTCTTGCAATTATCCTTCATGTTTCTTATTCAAAACCCCAAAAACACTTTACCATAACCGATAACAAGAACATTTCCCTGCAATTCCTTTGAGAGATGACCCGAGGTTTGAATACTTCGGTTATTTTTTTTATTGGGGTTCGTACTTGTGACAACTAAATTTTTGCATGAAGGATTTAAGCACTCTAAGGGTGTGCTTTGACTGGTGTTTAACGCCAGCTCTATGAGCTCTTTGGGTGCTGAACGCCCTTGCTGTCCACCCTCACTGGTGTTAAACGCCAGTCCCTCTATGCTTTTGGGGGTTGAACGCCCAATAGGGATGTCCTTGCTGGCGTTCAATGCCAGCTTCCCTGGGTGTGTGGGCGTTGAACGCCCAGCGAGGGGTTCCTCACTGGTGTTTAGCACCAGAAAGGTTGCATGGTTGGGCATTAAACGCCTAGTGAGGGGTTCCTCACTGGCGTTCAACGCCAAAAAGCTTAGGTCTTTGGGCGTTGAACACCCAGCCAGTGCTCCCTGGCTGGCATTCAACGCCAGCTCTGTGGCCAGGATGGGCATTGAACACCCAGTGAGGGGTTCCTCACTGGCATTCAGTGCCAGCCTTGCTGCCAGATTGGGCGTTGAACGCCCAGTGATATGTCCTTCACTGGCGTTCATTGCCACCCCCATCCTCCTCAGATTCGGCCTCTATCTCCATGGTTATGGCCTTACACTTTTCTTTAGGATTTACCTCAGTATTACTAGGAAGAGTTTCAAAAGGAATCTCAGGGATCTTCTTGCTCAGTTGACCAATTTGCACCTCCAAGTTTCTAATAGAGGACCTTGTTTCATTCATGAAACTTTGAATGGTCTTAAAGGGGATGAAAACCAAAGTGACTATGTCAGAGAGGTTTTGCTTAGAGGTTTCCATATTTCCTTGAGAAGATGGGAATGGTGGTCTGTTATTGAACTTAATCTGGTTCCTTCCACCTTGATTGTTATTGAAACCTTGCTGAGGTTTCTGTTGATCCTTCCATGAAAGGTTAGGATGGTTCCTCCATGAAGGACTGTAGGTGTTTTCATAGGGTTCTCCCATATAGTTCACCTCCTCCATGGTGGGTTGATCAGGATCATAAGCTTCTGTTTCAAAAGAAGCTTCCTGAGTACTGCCAGCTGCAGTTTGCATTCCAATCAGATGCTGGGAGATCATATTGACTTGCTGAGTCAAGATCTTATTCTGAGCCAATATAGCATTCAGAGTATCAACTTCATGAACTCCTTTCTTCTGAGAGGTCCCATAGTTTATTCCTTTTAGAATTTTACATGAATTGGTTATTTGCAACCATTTAAATGAGTTCTCTATCTTCTGTAGGTGTTTTCTTCAAGTGGAGTGATCCACCTGCAGAGCTGTCCAATGAAAGTTTGGATATCTTAGATAGACCATCATATAACACGCCTATGATAGACCATTCTGAGAGCATGTCAGGAGGACATCTCCTGATCAATTTCTTGTATCTTTCCTATGCTTCATAGAGGGATTCACCTTCTCTTTGTCTGAAGGTTTAAACTTCCACTCTAATCTTGCTCATCCTTTGAGGGGGAAAGAATTTAGCCAGAAAAGCATTACCCAGCTTTTCCCAAGAGTCTAAGCTCTCTTTTGGTTGGGCATCCAACCATAGCTTAGCTCTGTCTCTTACAGCAAAGGAAAAGAGCATCAGCTTGTAGACTTCATGATCTACTCCATTAGTCTTTACAGTATCACAGATCTGTAAGAACTCAGCTAAAATCTGATGTGGATCTTCCATTGGAAGTCCATGGAACTTGCAGTTTTGCTATAGAAGAGAGACTAACTGAGGCTTAAGCTCAAAATTATTAGCTCCAATGGCAGGTACAGAGATACTTCTACCATAAAAGTCAGAGGTAGGCATGGTGAAGTCACCAAGAACCTTTCTGGCATCACTTTCAGGTTCGGCCATGTCTCCTAGTTCTTGTTCAAAACTTTCTGAAAGGTCTCTTCCAGAGTGTTGTGCTCTAGCTTGATGTAGACGCCTGATGAATCCATATTTGACGATATATTTTGGTTTGATTTGAGTGGATTTCATCATATAAACCCACATTTATTCATCCAAATAGCATACTTTTATTTTTTCTCCCTAAATTGGACTTAAATGTAAAAACATGCACTTTTGTGCTTAAATTAGTGAATTTTAATCCTACGTTTATGCCATTCGATGCCATGACATGTTTGTTGAGTGATTTTAGGTCCTAGAGGCAAGTTTGGCAAGGCAAAAGTGGAAGAAAGCATGTACAAAAGGAGAACACGTGAAGAAAATAAGGGGGAAGCACACAGTCATGTGTGCATACGCAGAACACCTTGTGCATATGCACAAGAGAAAATTTCAGCATGTGTGCGTACGCACACATCTGTGCGTATGCACAGGTACCAGTGCGTGACTTCATTAAAAAGTCACATGGCTCGCGATTTTGGGGCTCTTTTGGCCCATTTCTGGAAGGCTGAAGCTGAAATAGAAAGGCTATATGAAGGGGCAACAACCCTTGCTCATTTTTAGATTAGGAAAACACATAGTAGGAGTAGGAGTAGTGTAGTATACAAGATTCTCTCTTAGGGTTTTAATTAGGTTTTAATATAGCATTTTATAGTTCAATTTTGATCTTGAATTTTGCTTTCTCATTTTAAGTATTTCTTTAATTTTCCCTTTTATTACATTTCTTGTTCTACACTTGCTCTTATTTCAATTTCTTATATATATTATATATATTATAATTTTGAGTGTTGGTTAATAAATTTGATGTTTGATGGTTTTTATATGTTTATTGGATTGCCATTGTTGATTTTGTTCATTTGTGGTTCATAGTTTTCATCATTTTCCCAATTTTGCCATGTTTTATGATTATGCCCTCTATGCGTTTGATGAAATGCCAATTTTAGTTATGGGGTAAATTTCCACCCCTTGGCTTGGGGGAAGTGAGTATATGGATTACTAGAGTCATAATGTCCAACATTTAGTGATAATTCTTAGGTTGCTACTTGTTATTGTTTCCACTAACGCTAGCTTCTTACTAAGGCAATTAGTAAGTTAGTTAGGATTTGTGGATTAATAACAATTATGCTCTCTTGACTTACTCTTCGATGTTAAGGGTAGACTAAGTGAGATTAATCCATCAAAATTATCATAGTTGTGGTTTTGGGAAGGAAGGAATTCCATAACTCATCTCAAGTCAAGGTTCCATTTATGTTTTGAACCACTCTTCACTCATTTTATAGCATTACTTGTCCATATTACATACATAGTTCTTTTATTCCTTTATTAATTTATTAATTGCAATTTTGATCGTTCTTTTATCTCTCTATTTGTTTCCTTCAATCATTGAAACCCCTTGCTTATTACAACCAAAATTTTGCACTCATAGGCATTAGTTCCTAGGGAAGACGACCCGGGAGTCTAAATACTCTCAGTTAATTTGATTTGAATTGTGACATCCTTTGAATTAAAAATTTGATTTGAGCATTACTTGTTGGCTTGGAACTATACTTGCAACGGAATTATTTTGTGAAAGAATTCTAAGTCGACCATTTTGCTCTTTCAACACCTCCTTAGAGTCTTCTCAAGTTCAGGATCAGGAGTCAAGAGGGAAATAAACAAGAAAAAAAAAGAAAGAAAGAAAAGAAGAAAGCTTTTTGTGCTACTTGGACCAAAGAGCTTCTAGTGAGATGTGAAGAAAGAAGAGAGAAATAAAAGTGAAAATAGAAGAAGCGAGGGAAGTATACTCTGAAAATAGGGGATATGAGTTTGAATAAATAGAAGTAGAAAAGAAGAGAAGTAGAAATAAAAGAGATAAATAAGAATTAAAATATTTTTGTTTTTATTTATTAATTAATTAATTTTCAAAATTTAAGGTTATTAATTTAAAAAGAATTGAAAATTAGTTAGTGTATTTTCGAAAAAGAGAAGAGAGAAATAGGAGGGAGGTTTTGAAAATTAAGAAGAGATGAGAGTTAGTTAAAAAGTTTTGAAAAAGAGGAGAGAGAAGATGAGTGGTTAAGAAAAGATTTGAATTTAAAATAAAATAAGAGATAAGATAAGAAAAGATTTGAAATCAAAATCTGAAATTAGAAAAAGATAACATAAGAAATTTAAAAAGATTTGAAAAGGATTTTAAAAAGAAAAGATTTGAATTTTGATTTTGAAAAAGATAAGATTTTTAATTTTGAAAAGATTTGATTTTTTGAAAACTTAAAGACTAAGATTAGATAAGATAAAAATTTTAAATTGAAATCTGAATTTTTATTTAAAAATTTCGAAAATTAAGTAAAAATAAAAATAGAAAAGATATTTTTAATTTTTTTTTTGAATTTAATGATGAAAGAGAAAAACAAGTAAAAGACACAAAGCTTAAAATTTTTAGATCTAATGCTCCTTATTTTTGAAAATTTGGAGGGAAAACACAAAGGAACATCAAACTTAAAAATTTTAAGATCAAAACACAAAAAGACTGAAGAACGCTTTTGAAGACTAACAAGAACACAAAGAACAGGACTCAAAGACTTTAAAGAACACAAGAACATAAAAAGAACACCAAACTTAAAATTTTTAGAAAACCACAAAAAAATTTTCGAAAATTAAAGAAAAATAACGAGAAGACACCAAACTTAGAAACTTGACACAAGATTTAACCAAAGAAACTATTTTAAAATTTTTTTTTTGAAAGAAGGACTTATAGGGGACAAAAATTTTAACCAAGAAAAAAATAAAAAAGACTCAAATAAAAGAAGAAGGTGACAAAAAAGATAAAGGTTTTTGGTAAAGTTTTGAAATTTTTGTAATTGAACAAAGACTCAAACCAAGAACAAAGATTAAACAAAGAAAATAAAATATTTTTTTAAAAAGGTTTTTGAGTTTTTTTTTTTAAATTGAAGAAGAAAACAAAAATTAAAAGACTCAAATAAAATAAAAATTACCTGATCTAGGACGCAAGACAATTCGTCAGTTTGTCCAAACTCAACAATCCTCGGCAACAGCGCTAAAAACTTAGTAGCACGAATCCCCACACCTTCGTACTGTTGTACCAGCAAGTGCACTGGGTCGTCCAAGTAATACCTGAGCGAGTCAGGGTTAATCCCACAAGGATTGTGGTTTGAAGCAAGCTATGGTTATTTTGCAGGTCATAGTTAGGCAGATCAAGAGGTTGTTGGATTGATAGAGTGAAAAAGGTCTAATATATAAACAGAGATAGGAATAGGGTTAAGGATTGGAGTTGCTTTGCCTTTCTGAATTAACTCTGGTATCACTGTCTTTTCTGCTTGTGAATGATCTCTTCTATGGCAGGCTGTATGTGATCAAAGCCATTTCCTGTGGTCATTTATCTCCTCTGCTCCAGATCAAACGCCATGGCCCGTGGTCATCCAATCTGACGGAGGGTGAAGCTCTAGCAGTTCATTCTCTTGGCGATCCTACTCAAAATGCCATAGACAAGGTCGAATCTTCCGGATCAGAGAATGCTGGTTCTTTGGATTCTAGCCTATACCACGGAGATCCTAATCTCCCCGGAAATTAGCTGAACTGATGTCTCGAGAAGTCCCCAACGAAGTCGTGGATTAGCCGTCTAAGAGATGTATAAACATAGCTGTTGGTTCATGCTTTCCGGCCACGTATTCACACGAAACCAAGTAGACGCGGGTGTTTGTCAGGAACATTCATGTTAGTATGATGAACAGAGTTGATTGTCACTGATCATCCTATTCACCATGTTGAAGTGCGAATATACATCTTAGTATTAATCAAACACAGATCGAAGAAGAAACAGTAATACTTTTATTAATTCATAGGACGCAGCAGGGCTCCTCCCCTCAACCTAGGAGGTTTAGAAACTCTTACTGATGTAAAATACAAAGTGAGAATAAAAAATAGTGGCTATCCTCGTAAGGAGAATGTAAAATACACTTTAAATACTAAACAGATAACTCGTAAGGGTAAAACAGTCTATTTAGTGCTAAAATCCACTTCTGGGGCCTACTTGGTGAGTGTTTGGGCTGAGCTTTGATGAGATCCACATGCTCTGAGGCTCCTAGGGTGTTGAACACTGGCTAGAGGGTCTTCTCTAGGCATTTGGATGTTGCTCTCTGCCCTATGGGCGCTGGACACCTAGAAGGGGGCAGGTAGCTGGCGTTGGACTCCAGTTTTGGGCTTTCTAATACGAAGCAAGTATGAACTATTATATATTTCTGAAAATATTTGGAAGTTAGCTTTCCATAGCCATTGAGAGCGCTCCATTTAAACTTCTGTATCTCCAGAAAAGTTCTTTCGAATACAAGGAGGTCAGATCCGGACAACATTTGAAGTGCTTTCTCTGTCTCTGAATCAGACTTTTTCTCCAGCTCCTCAATTTCAACCAGAAAATACATAAAATTGTAGAAAAACACAAAAACTCATAGTAGAATTCAAAAATGTAAATTTAACACTAAAACCTATAAAAACTTAATAGAAACTAAACAAAACATACTAAAAACTATATGAAAATGATGCCAAAAAGCGTATAAAATATCCGCTCATCATGGATTCATCCTCTTCCTCCCTAGTATATCCAGGATTATGAAATCATCAGGGATGTAAAGGTTTTTAACCTTCACTAATACATCCTCTACTAGTCCATAAGCCTTTTTCATGGACTTGTCTGCCATCTCTAGAGAGATTCTTGCAGGTTGTACCTCAAAGATTCCCAGCCTTTCCATTACAGAGAGAGGCATGAGGTTTATGCTTGACCCTAGATCACACAGAGCCTTATCAAAGGTCATTGTACCTATGGCACAAGGGATTAAGAAGCGTCCAGGATCCAGCTTCTTCTGACGTAACTTATGCTGAACCAAGGCATTGAGCTCTTTGGTTAGCACTGGAGGTTCTTCCTCTAATGGCTTTGTGCCAAACAACTTGGCATTCAACCTTATTAGAAGTCCTAGGTACTGAGCAACTTGCTCTTCTCTAGTTTTCTCGTCCTCATCAGAGGAGGAGTACTCTTCATAATCCATGATTTGCAACAAGGCTTGCAAGGGAACTTCTATAGTATCCTCACAAGCCTTAGTTGCCTTCAGATCTTTGATAGGGAAGCCTTTGGTGGGTGCTGAATGTCCAGCAAGGCCTTCTTTACTGGCGTTTAATGCCAGTAATGGTGCTTCCTTGGGCGTTGAACACCCAGCTTGTGTCCTTTGACTGGCATTCAATGCCAATGAGTGTGCCTTTTTGGGCGTTGAACGTCTAGTAAGGTCCTCCTTACTGGCATTCAACGCCAGTGATGGCGCTGTTGTGAACGTTGAACGCCCAGTAAGGACCCCCTTATTGGCGTTCAATGCCAGAATTGGGGGATCATTGGGTATTGAACGCCTAGCTACTGCCCCATAGCTGGCGTTCAATGCCAGCTTCTCTACCACTTTGGGCGTTGAATGCCCAATAAGGTCTTTGATAAACTACTATTTTATGGTTTATCTTGTGCTAATTTGAGTGGTTTTAATCAACTTTTCAACCACTTATTCATATGATTCGCATGTTTTACGTTTTCCCTCCTGATTTTGTGCTATGATTCAAAACATGCTACTTTGGCCTTTAAATTACCAAATATTAATTCCCCTTTATACCATTCGATGCCTTGATATGTGTGTTAAGTATTTTTAGAAATTACAGGGCAGGAATGGCTTGGAGGATGGAAAGGAAGCATGCAAAAGTGGAAGGACTACAAGAAGTTGAAGGAACTGCAAAGCTGTCAACCTGACCCTCTCGCACTAAAACAGTCATAACTTAAGCTACAGAGGTTCAAATAAGGCGGTTCAAGTTGCGTTGGAAAGCTAACTTCCGGGGCTTCGATTTGATATTTAATATGCCATAGTTGCCCTGACACTAGGTGATGCAAACGCATGCTCCACGCAGACGCATCGCAGTGACGAAAACCAGCGTGACAAATTTCTTCTCCAGCAATTTCTGGGCTGTTTTCGACCCAGTTTGCGGCCCAGAAAACACAGATTAAAGGCTATAAAGTGGGGAAATCCATTCATTCATGATCATGCTTTCATAATTCATAGAATTTAGATGTAGTTTTTAGAGAGAGAGGTTCTCTCCTCTCTCTTAGGATTTAGGATTAGGATTCCTCTTAAAGGATTTAGGATTTCAACTTCCTCTCAGGTTCAATGTTCCTTTTATTTATTTTCCCAATTTACTTTATGAACTTTTCCATGTTAGATTTAAATTTATGTTTAAACGTAATTTGGTGTGTTTCAGATTTATGATTGCTTTATTCTATTTATGATGTCTTCAATTAAATTTAGAATTTTCCCTTTTGGCTTTGGTTAAATAATTGGTGACGCTTGAGTTATCAAACTCGAGGTGTTGACTAAAAATTGGAATTTTTCAAGAATTAGCTCGAGTTCCACTCACTCTAGCCTTTCCCAAAGAAAGACTAGGACTTGAGGATTCAAATTAATTCATCCACTTAACTTACCTTCTTAGTTAGAGGTTAACAAAGTGGGAGAAAAATCCAATTCTCATCACAATCGATAAGGATAACTAGGATAGGACTTCCAGTTCTTATACCTTGCCAAGAGTTTTATTATTTATTTAAATTAATTACTTACAATTTACTTTCTTGCCATTTACTATTCTTGCTTTTTACCTTATACATTAAAAACCCAAAAATACTGTTTTCCATAACCAATAATAAATCATACCTCCCAGTAATTCCTTGAGAAGACGACCCGAGGTTTAAATACTCGGTTATCAATTTTATTGGGTTTGCTTAAGTGACAAACAAAACTTTTGTAAGGAAGGAATTCTTGTCAGTCTAGAAGCTATACTTACAACTGGAATTTATTTTTAGAAAATTCTAGATCGCGCGAGAGTTTCTCTCTTTCAAAATGGCGCCGTTGCCGGGGAATTGCAAATGTGTGCCTTATTATTAGTTATTGTAAATATTTGCTTTTTGCTTGTTTATTTGTTTTTATTTTTGCTTTTTCATAAATTAAGAGGTTATTGATTTTTATTTAGTTATTAAAAATTTTTCAAAAATTTGTTCTTCGTGTTCATCTTGACCTTCAAGTTGTTCTTAGTTGTTTTCTTCGTTTCGATCTAAAAATTTTAAGTTTGGTGTCATTTTATTGTTTTTCTCTTTCCTCATTTAATTCAAAAATATCTTTTCTCTTTCTTTTAATTGAATTTTCGAAATTTGCATAAAAAAAATTTTCAGATTTTTATTTTAAAATTTTTATCTTATCTTATCTTAGTTTTAAATTTCAAAGTTCAAATCTTTTTCAAAAATCATATCGTTTTCAAAATCTTATGTTATCTTATTTCAAAAATCAAATTTCAAAAATTTAAAATTCAAAATTTCAAATTTCAAATTTTAAAATTTAATTTTCAAATTCAAAATTTAAATTTCAATAACTTTTTAATTTAAATTTGTTTTTATTTTTGTTTTTAATTTTTATTTGCTATTATGAGTTCTCACCCCCATCGCTTTGAGTTTGGTCCCAATGTACAGGAACATGCATCAAGGTCAAAACAATTAGAGATGGAAAGAGCCACGAGGATCTGATCAACCCTTTCGACAACATCACCTTCCAAGATACCATAGACAACGACCATCCTACGATGCATGCCAAGACAATAGATATGGTGGACCCCCTTGTAGTTACCAGCAAGCTCCATCATATGCCAATAAACCACCTCCTCAAAATAGCTTTGGACCACCATACTCACAAGCCCCTTCCCACCATTCACCTCCATATGACCCTAACCCGTATCCACCATACCAATCACCTTATGAGCCAAATGAACCATACACAGAACCACCCCCATTCCAACACAACTACTCTCATGAACCACCACCTCAATATACACCATCTCCTTATCATTATCAAGATGAACCACCTTCCTACCATGAACCCTTTCTCCCAACAAATGAACCCTCCTATCCACCCCAAACTTCAATGGAGAAAGCACTTACCGATCTAAACTCTACTATACAAGCTCTCGTCACCCAAATCGGACCACCAAATACCTTTAACAATCAACCCTCAAGCTCTAGTGCACTTCCTTTTCAACCACAGAATGATCTCTCCATCCCATCACCACCATCCATGGAAGAGCAGCCACATCCATCAATCCAAGAGCAACATGATCCCAATGATGCTATTAACATGGAACAAGAGAGAAGGGATCATCTTTGCGAATTCATACTTCATAAGGAGTTAGAGGAGGCCCTAAAGGTGAAGGTAGTAAAGACCGTTGAAGATGAAAGAATAGTTGAAAGGAGTTGTCATGGAAAGAAAATCATCAAAGATGAGTACGATTTTATATTAAAACTACTGGACAAAGTAGTAATTATTGAAGAGGAAGAAGTGGTTGAAGACTTGCGAGATGCTGAACCTCCATGGGAAAGTCAAGACATTCAAGTGGGTAAAATTCTTATCCTTGACCTTTACTTTCTCACTTGAATATGGGCTACTGGAGACGGATGGTCAACTTAGAGCTCTTTGTGGCATTAAGAGTAAGAGGAAGATGGTCAGTGGTAAGAATTATCCTGCAAGATTCATTATGGTTGGAAGCTTTAAGTTTAAACGAAAAGGTTGGTGTAGAGCTTAATTAAATGGGTCTGGGAAGTTGTTTGGATGCTTCAGTGAGAATTCTAAGGCCGAACCACCTGGATGGATTCATGATAATCAACTTGAAAATGGGTATAGAAACAAGATTTGGGATCCAGGAATATATGAGGATAATTTTTGGGAGCTCAAAGCTTGTGAAGAACTCCATCAAAGCTTGAGGAATTTACTTGGTATTGATAGAGCTTATTGGAAGTCCAAGCATTGGTGGAAGTTTCAAGACGAGTTCAAGCACAAGCCACCATGGCAAGGAGCTCACCAAAAGTCCAACTTAAGGACTTTAACTAAAAGTGCTAGGTGGGAGACAACCCACCATGGTATGATCGTTCCTTTTTTCAACTATAATTTTATTTAGTTTTGTTTATTTTTGAATTTTATTTTATTTCATTGAACCTGGAATTATTCATAACATCTGCATACTACATTCTACATTTTGCATTTAAAAAAAATGCACGCGACGCGTAAGCGTCGCTGACGCATCCGCGTCACAAGTGCATTAGGAAGAAATGAAAAGTGAACAGAGAGTTACGCGAGAGCGTGGCTGGAGGCGTGCCTTAGGCACAAATATGCCCACACGACCGCATCGCCGACGCGACCGCGTCATTTGAAAAATAGCTTCCCCACGCGTCTACGTCACCCATGCGAATGCGTGGCTCTGTAAAATTGACATAAAGGGGTGTATGCAGTATGTTGGGCTAGAATAGGGCTGGACTCGTGCTGGAAGCGGAAGCCCTCCCACGCAAACGTGTTCCCCACGCGGCCGCGTCGTTTTCCAAAAATGGCCATCCACGCGATCGCGTCAACCAAGCAACCGCGTCACCCAAAAATTTGGCAAAAAGAGTTTCAAACAGAGAGTTGCGCGAACGCGAGGCTGCACTCGCGCCAATTGCACAAATTAGGCCACGCGATCGCGTGACCCACGCGTCTGCATCACTTCGTAGAAGCGCTATCCGCACGAACGCGTGACCCACGTGCTCGCATCGCCTGCGCCGTACAACTTATCCAGATCAGCGCCAATTATCTTATCTTTTCTTTTCTAATCCTAATTTCTTCTATCTTTTCTTCTTTCTTCTCCTTTTTCTTACTTTCTTCTTCTTCATCTCTTTAACTTCTCATCCCTCTTCACTTCCATTCTATTTCATTTAATTTATTTGCATCCTTTCATTCATTGCATTATTTTCATTGGTGTTAGAAATTTATTTGGGTCATTATTTTCTATATTTTTGTGGATTATTAAAGGAATTGTTTGACAATTATATATTACTTTTTAAAGGGTTGCTTGCATGTTCAATTTAATACTTTCAATAGCTTATTTACCATGCTTGCTATGTGTTTGTGAAAAAGCCCGTATGGCATTGTGCACTATTTTTCGATTTCTTTCTATCTACTACTCTAAATGCTTGCTTTTCACAAAATCCTTTTTATATTTTATTACTTAAATATAATTGTTATTACAAACATATTGTTAGTTTGAAAGACTTGGTAATCTAACTTGGACATTGAATGCTTGATCTATGCTATTCATGCCTTTGCCAACATGCCAATAAACATCTTGCATTTAATTGTCATTACATGCACTTGCTATATTTCCATTGATGAACTTTTCACATGTAGTCATGACCATGTGTTAACGTCATTCTTCTTTATTGTGCATTGATTACCACCTTTCCCGCTCTCTTCCTTGCTCTAACCCTTGGCTTTAAAAGTTACTTTCTTTTCACCTTTTCAGGATGGCCACCAAGAAGGGTAAAGAGAAAGCTACTCCCAAACCACCGGCAAGGAAAGGAACAAAAAGAGCCCCAGCTGAGGAACCACAACCCCTATCCACTTGCACATTTTAGCATGCACCGAGGACGGTGCAATCTTTAAGTGTGGGGAGGTTGATACCGACTTCCAGGGGTTAGTTACCTTCTTTTCAACACCAATACTCTATTTTCTTTGTTTGTTCATTATTGCATTTGCATATTTGATTGCATGTTTGTTTGATTTTATGCATTTAGTTACTACTTGGTTGAAGTAATATTTTCTTTTTCAAGAAATTTTTATAATATTTCACTAATTTAAAATTTTTTTTTAAACTTGTTTGGAAGTTGTAATTGGAACATGGTTTTTGAGTTAAAGAACACACAACCTATGAGATTTTGAGATTATTTATATGGTTACATTATTTAACCATAAAATTTTATTCTTGTGTGTTTTCTTCCCTATGATTGCAATCTTTACTTTGTTTCAGTCTATATGTCCAATATTTAGTGTATTTATATGCTTGCATATGATTGAGGCCATTACTTATTTTCACTCACTTATCCCAAATAAGCCTACCCTTTTATGTCACCCTTGTTAGCCACTTTGAGCTTTTTAATCCCCTTCTGTTTTATAACCATATTACTAGCCTTAAGCAGAAAAATAAATTAAAAATCCCAAGTTGAATCCTTGGTTAGCTTAAGATAGATATTGTGTATAATTTAAGTTTGGAAAATTTTATGGGAACATGGGATGATAATAAAAAAAAAAGATGAATTAAATTGAATAAGTTATTTGAAAATTTGGAAAGCATGCTCATGTGAAATCAAAATAATTAAATTACCATGTGCATTGAAAAAAAAATATTAAGTAATTAAATAAGGGGATATAAAAAAAAGAGAAAAATAATATTATCCCAAATGAAAAATAAAAAGAATCAATGCACATGGGATAAAATTCAAAAATAAGTCTAATACATGAGCATGTAATACAAAAGTGGGAAAAATTTGGGTAACTAGGTAAAGCATTTTAAATTATATAATTGATTAGATGAAGAACAAAGTTTAGAAAGCATGATTAGAGAAGAGTAGAGTGAATTACCCTATACACTTGAGAGACTAGAGTGATATACACTACCAGTGAGGGTTCAAGGCTTGATTCTATGTTCCCTGCTTTCATGAGCTGTCTTCTTACAAGTTTACTTGCTTTTTATTGTACGATTTGAATTAGTGGAAATTGGTTTGTATTTGTCTTGGAGAACTTGTTTTCTTTTAACCAAGTAGGTAGAAACATTTTGCATGTAGTTGCATTCATATAGATAGGTTGCATTTCATGCATTCTACCATTCCTCTTCACTCCTTTATAGCTTCTCTTGAGCTTAGCATGAGGACATGCTAATGTTTAAGTGTGGGGAGGTTGATAAATGACAATTTTATGGTTTATCTTGTGCTAATTTGAGTGATTTTTATCAGCTTTTCACCTACTTATTCATATGATTCGCATGTTTTATGTTTTCCCTCCTGATTTTATGCTATGATTGAAAACATGCTTCTTTGGCCTTTAAATTACCAAATATTAATTCCCCTTTATACCATTCGATGCCTTGATATGTGTGTTAAGTGTTTTCAGAGATTACAGGACAGGAATGGCTTGGAGGATGGAAAGGAAGCATGCAAAAGTGGAAGGAATACAAGAAGTTGAAGGAACTGCAAAGCTGTCAGCTTGACCCTCTCGCACTAAAACAGTCATAACTTGAGCTACAGAGGTTCAAATGAGGCGGTTCTAGTTGCGTTGGAAAGCTAACGTCCGGGACTTCGATATGATATATAATATGCCATAGTTGCCCTGACGCTAGGCAACGCAAACGCGTGCTCCATGCGGATGCATCGCAGTGACGAAAACCAGCGTGGCAGATTTCTTCTCCAGCGATTTCTGGGCTGTTTTTGACCCAGTTTGCGGCCCAGAAAACACAGATTAGAGGCTATAAAGTGGGGGAATCCATTCATTTATGATCATGCTTTCATAATTCATAATTTTAGAATTTAGATGTAGTTTTTAGAGAGAGAGGTTCTCTCCTCTCTCTTAGGATTTAGGATTAGGATTCCTCTTAAAGGATTTAGGATTTCAACTTCCTCTCAGGTTCAACGTTCCTTTTATTTATTTTCCGAATTTACTTTATGAACTTTTCCATGTTAGATTTGAGTTTATTTTAAACGTAATTTGATGTGTTTCAGATTTATGATTGCTTTATTCTATTTATGATGTCTTCAATTTTATTTAGAATTTTCCCTTTTGGCTTTGGTTAAATAATTGGTGACGCTTGAGTTATCAAACTCGAGGTGTTGACTGAAAATTGGAATTCTTCAAGAATTAGCTCGAGTTCCACTAACTCTAGCCTTTCCCAAGGAAAGACTAGGACTTGAGGATTCAAATTAATTCATCCACTTAACTTACCTTCATAGTTAGAGGTTAACAATGTGGGAGAAAAATCCAATTCTCATCACAATCGATAAGGATAACTAGGATAGGACTTCTAGTTCTTATGCCTTGCCAAGAGTTTTATTATTTATTTAAATTAATTCTTTACAATTTACTTTCTTGCCATTTACTATTCTTGCTTTTTACCTTAAACATTAAAAACCCAAAAATACTATTTTTCATAACCAATAATAAATTATACCTTCCTGCAATTCCTTGAGAAGACGACCCGAGATTTAAATACTCGGTTATCAATTTTATTGGGTTTGCTTAAGTGACAAACAAAACTTTTGTAATGAAGGAATTCTTGTCAGTCTAGAAGCTATACTGACAACAGGAATTTATTTTTAGAAAATTCTAGATCGCGCGAGAGTTTCGCTCTTTCAGTCTTCCTTACTGGCGTTCAACGCCAGCTTTGGTTCTACTTTAGGCATTGAACGCCCAGTAAGGTCTTTCTTACTGGCGTTCACTGCCAACTCATGCTCTTTAGATTCGGCCTCAGCCTCTGTGGTTATGGCCTTGGACTCTTCTCTTGGGTTCGCTGCAGTGTTACTAGGAAGGGTGTTAGGAGGGGTCTCAGGGATTCTCTTACTCAGTTGACCAACTTGTACCTCCATATCTCTAATGGAGGACCTTGTTTCAATTATAAAATTATGAGTGGTCTTAGAGAGGTTGGAGACTATAGTGACTAAGTGATGAACGGGTTTTTGACAGTTTAGAATTTCACTAATGAATTCTTGTTGCAAGTATAGCTTCTAAACCAACAAATAATCCTTCCATACACATATTTGGTTGTCACAAGTAATAAACCCCTATAAAAAAATAACCGAAGTATTCAAACCTCGGGTCATCTCTTAAAAGAATTACAGGGAAGTGTTCTTGCTATTAGTTATGGGACTAGTGTTTGGGGTTTTGAAATAAGGAACATGAAAAGTAAATGGCAAGAAAGTAAATGGAAACTCAAATGATAAAAAGGTCTTGGCAAGTGACGACGGTCAAGGATCTTTATCGTTGTCACTAATGACAACATGATAATTGCAAGGATTAATCCCATTAAGTCATCCTCTAACGAATAAAGGAAAGTCAAATGAGCTACACTAATCCTAATCCATAAGTCCTAACCTTCTCCCTAATTACCTTAGGGAAGGCTAGAGTCAATGGACACCAATCATCAAGACTTTGACATTAGCAACTCAATTTCACCTAAGTTACCATCCCAAGCCAAGAGCACTAAAATCTACTCTAGCATCCTTTCAAGCATTTTGTCAAACACTTGGAATCCATATAAGGAAAGTAAAATAAAATTGCAAGAAATATAAAATCTACAACTATCCAATTATGAGGAAACAATAACAACAACTCAATTAAACAACAATGGAATGTAAAACATGAATTGCATTAAAATGAGATCCAAATCTAACAATAGTGCATCAACAAAAAAGACACATCAAAAGGGAAATTGGCAAGGGAACTAAGAGAGTATAGATACAACAACAAGAAACTGAGAAAGAAATAAGTTGAAAGCAAGTAATTAAACCTAGATCTAGAGAAGAATTAAACCTAATCCTAATCCTAATTCTAGAGAGAAGAGAGAGCTTCTCTCTCTAGAAACTAAAACTAAACTATCAATTGTAAACTTCTGTGTCCAAAGATGTGAAAGATGTCCAAAAGATGTCAATCCCCTTCAATCCTTGGTCCTTTATAGCCTTTCCCGCCAAAATTCCACTCAGAATTGGGCTAAAAGCTCCTCTAAATTTGCCAAGCACGGTTTCAATAAAGAAGGCACATGTGCATCGACGCGTATGCGTGGGTCACGCGTACGCGTCACTTGGCCATTTCGCTATCTACGCGTACGCGTCATGTACGCGTACGCGTCGCCTTGCAACTTCGAAATCACGCGAGCGCGTCTGTTGTGCGTGCGCGTCGACGGGTGCATCCCAAATTCTAGCTTTTCCATGATTTCTCCACTTTTTATGCTTTTCTCTTCATTCCTTTGTCCATTCCTAGCCTTTTCAATCCTGAAATCACTAGCAAACACATAAAGGCATATAGTGGAATCAAAGGTGAATCAAAATTAACTAATTAAAGGCCTAAAAAGCATGTTTTTACACTTAGGCACAAATTAAGGAGAAATTATGAAACGATGCTATTTCATAGAATAAATATGGGAAAAGTGGATAAAATCCACCTAAATTAAGCAAAAAATATACCACGAAATAGTGGCACATCACTAAGTCAGAAAGGCGCTGCCTAGGAGTCTCCAAGTGTTCCTGAGAAGATGAGAATGGTAGTCTATTGTTGAACCTATTCTGGATTCTTCTACCTTGATTATTGTTGAAGCCCTGCTGAGGCTTCTGTTGATCCTTCCATGAAAGGTTAGGATGATTCCTCCATGAAGGGTTGTAGGTGCTTCCATAGAGTTCTCCCATGTAATTCACCTCCTCCATTGAAGGTTAATCTGCATCATAAGCTTCTCCTTCATAGGAGGCTTCTTGAGTTCTGCCAGTTGTAGCTTGTGATCTAGTCAAATGCTGAGAGATGTTATTGACCTGTTGGGTCAAGATCTTGTTCTGAGCCAATATGGCATTCAGAGTATCAACTTCCAAGACTCCTTTCTTCTGAGCTACCCCATTGTTCACATGAGTAAAAGAGTTTATAATAAAAAGTAGTCTCATTTAATCAAATGTGGTAGTGTTCTCTATGATTCTGAATGCATGACATGAACCGTGCATGTTTGAATTTGAATCAAGGGATGTTGATGTATAAGGAAAAGGAATTTAGAGAACCATAATGAAATTTTTGAAATTAGTGAAAGTTGATCCTTGAAGCAAAAGAAACAGCAAAGGAAGAATAAGAAGCAAGGTCCAAGACTCTGAGCATCAATGACTAGGGAGGTCAGACATGATTAAAAGCTCAAAGAGTTGTTTCTCTAGTCATATGCTTGTGGTGTTCTTGTGTCAAGTAATCCTTGAGACAGAACATTTAGAGTCAAGATTAATTACAATTAGCAGAGTATGCCAAAGGCTTTGAGCACCACTGTCTGGGAGTAACTGAAAGAAAAATCAGAACTTCAAAAGAGTTCCCCAGTTAAGTGCTTGTGATTTTCTTGTGTCAATTAACCCTTGAGACAGAACATTTAAAGTCACGGATAGGCTAAAGGTGCAAAGCACCAGTTAATTGAGAACTTAAGGATATCTGCTGTGTTCAAGGATTGAATTAAACTATAAAGATCAGAGAATTCATAATATGATCCGGATTCTAATTCTGAATGACATTGATGTTCCTCTGATTCAAAGGAGAGTAAGATGCCAAAACTATTCAGAATTACAATAGATAAATCCCACTTTAAGAAGAGACATGAGCATAACTGAACTCTCACTTTTCATACAAATTCACATCTTAATCTTGTATTAGTTTTGGTGGCTTGAGGACAAGCAACAATTCAAGTTTGGTGTTGTGATGCGTGAGCATCTTTCCTATATTTTCCTAGTGAATTTGCATTCAATTTGTTGAGTTTAATCAGGAATTATCTTTTAGCCACTATGGATGCTACTTTGAGTCGTGTGCAATTCTGTTTATTTTAGGTAGCATTCGGCTGGATTTGATGGAGTTTCCGCAGAAAAAGAGAAGAAGGCGAATGATGCTGTCAACCTTGACCTCTCTGCACTCAAACCTGAATAACTCGAGTTACAGAGGTCCAATAGATGTGATTCTAGTGGCGTTGGAAAGCTAACCTTCAGAGCTTTCGAACGATGTATAATAGTTCATATTTCTTCTCCATAAATTCTGCAAGGGTGGCACCGAACTTGAGGTTTCTCAAGTTAGGCGCCAAGATGAACATAAGCCACCAATTGCATGCCGTAAGGGTGGCGCCTAACTTGAGGATTTTCAAGCTAGGTGCTAGGATGAAAGAAAAGCGTCCAAGGAGTTCTGCCTAGGCTTCCCTAACTTGAGATTTCTCAGGTTAGGCGCAATGCACAACAACAACACACCAGTAATGGTCCTTCACTTCAATGCACAACTTCCTTCAAGTTAGGCGGAACACACAAGGAGGGACCACAATTCAAGTAAGGGCAGCTTCCCTCATGGCGCCAATGTGCAAGATCAAGCACACCAACACACGCAGACCACACTTCAAGTAAGGCACAGCTCCATGCCAAGTTAGGCGCCAACACTTGTGATTCACATGGTCCCCACGCTCCACTCAAAGGCTTGCGAAGATCTTTATTTATTCTGATTTAAAGTTTAATTCAATCAAAAATAGGAAAAGATATTATTTATTTTTAGAAATTATAATTTACATTAATTAAGATTAGATATAAAAGGGAAAAAGAATCAGCCCTTCGGGCTCTTCTCCTCTCTTCTACCTCATTCCGCAATTTACAGTTTTCAGAATCCTAGTTTTTTCTCTGAACCATGAGCAACTAAACCTCCACTGTTAAGGTTAGGAGCTCTGTCTATTGTATGGATTGATACTATTACTTTTCTATTTTAATTCATGTATTGATTTCAATTTCAAGAATTATTTTCGTTCTTTATCTTATGAATTTGGGTGGAACGGAAGTATGACCCTTGTTCCAACTGAGTTCTTGTATAACTTGAAAAAGCTCTTTACTTGAATAAAAGCTTGAAAACAATTTCTCCTAAATTTCTAATTATCTGGACTTAACGGGATATGTGACATATAATCCTCTTATAATTAGGGTTTTTGTGGCATATAACTAAAATTGAACTTCACCCTCTAATTGGAATTAAGTGACCAAGGAATTGGCATTTGATGAATTTTAGTGGAGACTAAAAAGGTCTAAGGAATTAGGGTTTAGTCACATATAGTTTACCATGAATTAAATCTTGCATGATTAAAATAGTTAGTAAGAAAAGTCAATCCAGAAGATAGATATCTCTGAAACCTTAACTATTTCCTCCATATATTATTCACATCAATTAACTACTTGTTTTCTGATTCTCTGAATTACTGTTTGATGCAATTGAACTCTCAACACTCTTTTCTGTTCGTCTAACTAAGTAAATCACTTAACCATTTTTTCTTAATCCATCAATCCTCGTGGGATCGACCCTCACTCACCTGAGGTATTACTTGGTACGACCTGGTGCACTTGTCGGTTAGTTTGTGGTTATAAATTTCGCACCAATAGACCATTCTGAGAGCATGTCAAGAGGACACCTCCTGATCAGTTGCTTGTATCTTTCTCAAGCTTCATAGAGGGATTGATAAACCCCAATTTTATGGTTTATCTTGTGTTGAATTTGGGAGATTTTATCAACTTTTCTTATTTATTCAATGAAATAGCAAGGTTTTGTGAATTTCTCCTAACTTGTGCTTAAGAGTAAAAACATACTTTTTCGGCCTTTAAATCACTACTTTTAACTCACTTTAATTCCATTCGATGCCTTGATATGTTTGTTAAGTGATTTCAGGATTAGAAGGAAAAGATTGGGTTGAAAGAATGAAGAAAAAGCATGCAAAAATAGAGAATTCATGAAGAAATGAGGATTTGCTGAACTCTAGGCCACGTGCACGCGCCTCTCACGCGTACGAGTGAGAAGGGGATTGGTGCACGAATTGTGAATCACACTCTTCACAACTCGTACCACTAACCAGCAAGTGCACTGGGTCGTCCAAGTAATACCTCACGTGAGTAAGGGTCGAATCCCACGGAGATTGTTAGTTTGAAGCAATCTATATGGCAAGCTGTATGTAGGGGATCACCATCGTCAATGGCTACATCCGATCCTCTCAGTGAAGAATATGCTCACATGCTCTGTCACAGCATGGCTAATCATCTGTCGGTTCTCGATCATACTGGAATAGGATTCTTCGTCCTTTTGCGTCTGTCACTAACGCCCAGCACTCGCGAGTTTGAATCTCGTCACAGTCATTCGATCATTGAATCCTACTCGGAATACCACAGACAAGGTTTAGACTTTCCAGATTCTCATGAATGCCGCCATCAGTTCTAGCTTATACCACGAAGATTCTAATTAAGAGATCTAAGAGATACTCATTTAATCGGACATAGAACGGAGGTGGTTGTCAGGCACACGTTCATGGTTTGAGGAAGGTGATGAATGTCACGGATCATCACCTTCATCACAGTTAAGCGCGAATGAACATCTTAGATAGGAACAAGCGTGTTTGAATGGAAAACAGAAATACTTGCATTAATTCATCGAGACACAACAGAGCTCCTCACCCCCAACAATGGAGTTTAGAGACTCATGCCGTCAAAGAGTACAAAATTTAGATCTAAAATGTCATGAGATACAAAATAAGTCTCTAAAAGTTGTTTTTATACTAAACTAGTAGCCTAGGTTTACAGAAAATGAGTAAACTATGATAGATGGTGCAGAGATCCACTTCTGGGGTCCACTTGGTGTGTGTTGGGGCTGAGACTTAAGCAATTCACGTGCATAAGGCCATTTTGGGCGTTCAACGCCAGGTTTGGATCCATTTCTGGCATTGAACTCTAGCTTTTAATCCTTTTTTGGCGCTGGACGCCAGAATTGGGCAGAGAACTGGCGTTGAACGCCAGTTTACGTCGTCTATCCTTGAGCAAAGTATGGACTATTATATATCACTGGAAAGCCCTGGATGTCTACTTTCCAACGCAATTGAAAGCACGCCATGTCGAGTTCTGTAGCTCCAGAAAAACCACTTTGAGTGCAGGGAGGTCAGAATCCAACAGCATCAGCAGTCCTTTTTCAGCCTGAATCAGATTTTTGCTCAGCTCCCTCAATTTCAGCCAGAAAAATACCTGAAATTACAGAAAAACACACAACTCATAGTAAAGTCCAGAAATATGAATTTTTCCTAAAAACTAATGAAAATAAACAAAAAACTAACTAAAACATACTAAAAACTATATGAAATTAACCCCAAAAAGCGTATAAAATATCTGCTCATCACAACACCAAACTTAAACTGTTGCTTGTCCTCAAGCAACTAGACAAATAAAATAGAAGACTAATAGGTTGAGAAGCAATAATATCTCAGAGTTTTGAGTGAAGCTCAGATTCTAATTAGATGAGCGGGACTAGTAGCTTTTTGCTTCCGAACAGTTTTCGCATCTCACTTTATCCATTGAAGCTCAGAGTGATTGGCATCTATAGGAACTTAGAATTCAGATAGTGTTATTGATTCTCCTATTTCAGTATGATGATTCTTGAACACAACTATTTCATGAGTCTTGGCTGTGGCCCTAAGCACTTTGTTTTCCAGTATTACTACTGGATACATAAATGCCACAGACATATAATTGGGTGAACCCTCTGGATTGTGACTCAGCTTTGCTAAAGTCCCCAATTAGAGGTGTTCAGAGTTCTTAAGCACACTCTTCTTTCTGCTTTGGACCTTGACTTTAACCGCTCAGTCTCAAGTTTTCACTTGACACCTTCACGCCACAAGCACATAGCTAGGGACAGCTTGGTTTAGCTGCTTAGGCCAGGATTTTATTCCTTTAGGCCCTCCTATCCACTGATGCTCAAAGCCTTGGGATCCTTTTTATTACCCTTGCCTTTTGATTTTAAGGGCTATTGGCTTTGTCTGCTTTTTTTTTTTTGCTGCTTTTTCTTGCTTCAAGAATCATTTTTATGATTTTTCAAATTATCAATAACATGTCTCATGTTCACCATTCTTTCAAGAGCCAACATATTTAACAGTCTTAAACAACAAATTCAAAAGACATATGCACTGTTCAAGCATTCATTCAGAAGACAGAAAGTATTGCCACCACATGTAACTAATTAGAATTTCTCTTATTAAAACTCGAAATTTTATTGCCTCTTATTCAAAAGATCTACTATTTTATTCATGTTTGCTGATGATGAGAAAAATAAACTATGGCTTAATTGGAGATAAAATCAAAATAGATACTAATTACTACTATATGACTCCTAAGGT
>NC_029788.2:88084158-88116629 GCF_000816755.2 Arachis ipaensis | reverse complement strand
CAAGCTTTGTTCTTTGCTGCTTTTTCTTGCTTCAAGAATCATTTTTATGATTTTTTAGATTATCAATAACATGTCTCATGTTCATCATTTTTTTCAAGAGCCAACATATTTAACAGTCTTAAGCAACAAATTCAAAATACATATGCACTGTTCAAGCATTCATTCAGAAGACAGAAAGTATTGCCACCACATGTAACTAATTAGAATTTCTCTTATTAAAACTCGAAATTTTATTGCCTCTTATTCAAAAGATCTACTATTTTATTCATGTTTGCTGATGATGAGAAAAATAAACTATAGCTTAATTGGAGATAAGATCAAAATAGATACTAATTACTACTATATGACTCCTAAGGTGAACTTTTCTAATGACACTATCACAGATTTAAAGCAGAAATTGGAATTTAGCAACCTTTATTCTGGGGGAACAGGGGTTCCTCTGATCCTTGGGGTGCTCGGTCCTGCAAGAGATAACTTCTGGTGCTTCAAGTCCCTTAAGTCACGCCCTTGCTCCTCTTGTTCTTTAAACATATAGGTAAGAATTTGACTGTGTTCCTTCTGTTCTTTTATTATTTACTCCATAGCTTCCCGTATCTTGGTGATGGACGTCTCAAGATACTCCCAATATTCAGATTGAGGGATTTCTGGGAGGAATTCCTGCGTTTTCTTCTTGGTGGGATCCTCCTGCGCTTGTTGTTTTTCCATTGATGCTTTGGTGATTGGCTTCTCAACTGAGATGTACTCAGTTATTCCCATCCTTACTCCAGCATCCTTGCAGAGTAGCGATATCACACTTGGGTAAGCCAACCTAGCTTCTTTAGAATTTTTATTAGCAATTTTGTAGAGTTCAGTTGAGATCAGCTGATGAACTTTCACTTCTTTTCCCATCATGATGTTGGACCATGTTCCTTCCCACTTTCGTTTCAGGATTAGCTAGGACTTCCCAGCTCCTGATTCGAATTTGCTCCTGGATCTCCAGGTATTCATCTTCTTTCAGATTGAATCTAACTTCCGGGATCACTGATCTTAGACCCATTATTTTGTTATAATGGTCCGAATGTTCTTTAGATAAGAACTTCCCTTGATTCCAAAGTGGTTTTGGAACGCTCTCTTTCTTGCCTCTTGGATTGGGTTATTTTCCTTTGGGGGCCATGATCTTAGTGATCGCGGATAAACACACCAAACTTAGAGGTTTGCTTGTCCTCAAGCAAAAGAAAAGAAAGGAGAGGGATAGAAGGAGAGCTAGGTGCAATTGTTGGTGGGAGAGGAGGGAGGCCGAACTCAAATTTATAAGGGGGGGAGGATGGGTTTTCGAAAAAAAGATAAAGATATGATAAAAAGATTTATTTGGAAAAGATAAGATAGAAGATATGATAAGAGAAGATATAGTTTAAAATTGAGAGGATATGAAAGATTTTTGAGAAAGATAGATTTAATTTTTGAAAAAGATAAAGTGGAGGTTTTGAAAAAGATATTGATGAGTTGAAAAAGATAGATTTGTAAAAAATTTTGAAAAGAGTTGGATTGAATTTGCAAAGATGCCTGGTGCTTATGGATTAAAATACATTTGATATTTTTAGTGGTAGGGTTTTTAGAAATTATGGAATTTAGAAATCAGGGTTCTTAACATGTTTATGTAAGAAATCATGAATTGAAGTAGGAAAATCAAGGTTGGAATGAAAAATTTTGAATAAAATTGAGTTTTGTCTCCTCCCTGCCATCCTGGCGTTTGAACGCCCAAACACTGCCTGTTTTGGGCGTTCAGCGCCCAATTGCTGCTCTCCTGGGCGTTCAACGCCCAGCTGTTGCCATTACTGGCGTTCAACGCCCAGTGGGTGCCCATTTCTGGCATTGAACGCCCAGATTGCTGCCATTACTGGCGTTCAACGCCCAGTGGATGCCCATTTTGGGCGTTGAACGCCCAAAATACACTTTTACTGGCATTTTCTTGCCAGTGAGCTCTTTTTCTCTGTTTTGTGTGCCGAGGTCTTCTGTAAATGATTCCTCACTTTAGTGTCAGTGAAATTTATATAAACAAATAAAAATAAAAATAAAAATAGGGCAAAATGCTTAGAGGATTGTTGCCCCATGGCTGGGTTGCCTCCCAGCAAGCGCTTCTTTATTGTCTTTAGCTGGACCTTGCTGAGCTTTTAATCTAGCTTCAGCCTTGAGCATTCTTGCTCAATGTTGCCTTCAAGATAATGCTTGATTCTCTATCCATTAACAATGAACTTCTTATCAGAATCAATATCTTGAAGCTCCACATAACCATATGGTGATACACTTGTAATCACGTATGGTCCCCTCCACCGGGATATCAGTTTCCCGGGGAATTACAACTCATAGTAAAGTCCAGAAATATGAATTTTTTCTAAAAACTAATGAAAATAAACTAAAAACTAACTAAAACATACTAAAAACTATATGAAATTAACCCCAAAAAGCGTATAAAATATCTGCTCATCAGGGATCTGCCAGCAACGCGCACGCGTCAACCATGCGCACGCATAAAGAGGAATTTTGCCAGTGACGTGTATGCGTGACACATGCATATGCGTGACAAGTGGCACGTCACCTCCCTAAAGGTAATACGCTGGGGGCAATTTCTGAGCTCAAGGAGGCCCAAATCCAACTCATTTCTGATGCTTTTGAACCCAAGGATTGCAAGGGAAGCGGGGGAAGTAGTCATAGTATGGTTTTTCATCATGTTCTAGCGAAGAATTCTAGCGAGAGAGGCTCTCTCCTCTCTCTAGATTTTAGGGTTCTTATTTCAATTCCTTTTAGATCTATATTTTAATCTTGTTTCATTTTAGTTTTCCTTTACTTTCATTTGTTCTAGCACTGTAGTTTATCTACTTCTCTTGTTAATTTCTTATTTTGCTCTCTTTTATGATGATGAACCCTTGTTAGATTTCACTTCCCTTTTAATGCAATTTCATGTTTTCATGTCTTTTTATGTTTATCTTAATTGCTATTGTTGATTTCTTGCTTTTGTTAGTTGTAGCTTTTATTAACTCTTGCATTTTATGATGTCTACTTTTATTGCATTCTAGGTGTTTGTTAGAATGTTTTCTCTAGTTATTGAGTAGTTTTCTTTACTCTTGGCCTAGGCTAAGGGAATTGAGTGACCTTGAGTCATTGGGTCTCATTGAATTGGTGATTTGAGAACCCTTAGTGGTCAATTTGATTCCCATTAACGCTAACCTACTACTAAGTCAATTAGTAGCTAGGTTGGGACTTATGGGTTGATGTTGATCAAGCCTATTTGATGTGCTTCAAGCGTTGAAGTAGACTTTTGACGTACTTCAAGCATAGAAGTAGACTTGATGGGTTGGTCCCTCATAATTGTCAATACATGGTTTGTAGACAAGGATGGTGATCTCAATTCCCATGCCTCAGCCAAGAGTTCATTTCCTTTCCTTTATTAGTTAATTGTTATTTACTTTCTTGTTATTTAGTTTTCTTTCCAATTACTAAATCAAACCCCCCTTGTTTCTTCATAGCCAATAATTGAGCACTTCATTGCATTTTCTTGTGAGACGACCCGAGGTTTAAATACTCTCGGTTATTTTATTGGGGTTTGTATTTGTCACAACCAAAATTTAAACTTTGATTGAGTATTATTTGTTGGTTGGGAACTATACTATCAACGGAATTATTTTGTGTGAAATTCCTAACTGACGATAATACTCTTTCAAGTTTTTGGCACCGTTGCCAGGGAATTGCAATGGTGTTATGTTATTGGCTATTGTATATATGTGAATATTGTGAATATGTTTGCCTTTTGCATGTTTGTTAGTTTTTGTTAGGTTTAGGACTTTGTTGCTTATTTTTGTTAGCCTTTGTTTTTATTTTCCATTATGAATTCTCATTATTTTGCCTATAAGTATGGTTACAACTATGTTGTACGAGATTAAAATTACAATGATAACATGCATCAAGGATGGAACAATCAAAGATGGGAGGAGCCTCAAGGATTCGATCACCCTTTTTGGCAACAACCTTCCCAATTGTACTATGAGCAAGATCCATTCCATGATGCATACCAAGACAATGGCTATGGTGGACCTCCTTGTGATTACCAACAACCCCCACCATATGCCTATGAACCCCCTCCTCAATATAGCCCTCAACCACTATACTCACAAGCCCCATACCACCATTTACCTTCATGTGACCCTAACCCATATCCACCATAGCAACCACCATATGAACCATACCCAGAGCCACCATATTTCCAACACCAATACTCCTAAGAACCATCATTTCCTTATACACCACCTCAAGACTTTCACCAATTTGAACCACCTTTCAACTATGACACTCTTCCTCCAAATAATGAACCCTCTCTTCCACCACCACCTTCATTGGACAAATCCCTCCAACCCCTTATGCAAGAACAACAAGAACTTCTAACTCATTACCAAAAACAAGGGGAAGTGGTGGCTAGCTTAAACGAAGTGATGAGCCAATTGGCCTCATTGTGCACAACTATCCAAGACACCCTTATTGTTAAATGTGGGGGATTATTTGAGGAGCATAATGAGAAGGAGAATTTGGAGCTTCAAGGGGAAGAAGAGGAGTTAAGGCAAGAACTGCAACAAGAGGAGGAAGTAGAAATTGTTGAACAAGAGGAAGGAGTGGTTAAAGATTTAGGAGATGTTGAGTGCAAAAGGAAATCTCAAGTTGAAGAGCCTTCTTCCATGGAGTTTGAAAGTGATGTTAAGGAGGATAGTGCATAACCTCCAAGGCATAATGTGATTGAAGAAATGGAAGAAATGGGGCAAGCACCAGGTTCCCCTATCTATGATGATTCCGCATCAACATGTAATCCTTTTGAGTTTGATGAATCCTTCCCCATTGAACTTGGAATTGATGTTGAAGTAGATTTCACTCAACCTCCAAGATATGATTTGAGTGATGGGAAAGAGCTAGAGGACATTGGTGAAGAAGAATGTAAACTTGAGGAAGCTTGGCAAGAGGTAGAGCTTTAAGAACCTTGTCAAGTGGTGGAAGCCCTAGAAAGGGATGGATGGGAGTTGAATTCGCCTTGTCAAGATCATTGGAAACTCCTCCACCTAAGTTACCATCTAATCATTCATTTGAGTGGATAAACCTCATAACTCTTAACTTTATTATCCCACTCGAATCTGGCTTTCTTGAAATGGATGGCCAACTTAGGGCACTTTGTGGAATGAAGCGTAAGAGGAGGATGTTTAGTGGTTGGCGTTATAAATCTAGGCTCATTATGGTTGAAAGCTCAAACTTGAGGAGCAAGGGTTGGACTAGTGCTTAATTGGATGGGTCTAGGAGGATAGTTTGGTGCCTTAGTGAGAATTCGGCTTTCCTACTACCCGGACAGAACAAAGATGATCAATTAGAAGACGAGTGTGAAAATAGGATATGGGATCCCAGATCACAACATGAAGACCAATTTTGGGAGCTCATATCTTGTGAAAAAATTCACCCAAACTTGGTGAAGTCGGCTGGAAATTCTAACAACCGTTTGAGGAGCAAGCATCCTTGGAAGTTCAAGGATGAGTACAAGCATAAACCACCTTGACAAGGAGCCTCCCAATTGTCCAACATAAGGACTTAAACTAAAAGTGCTAGGTGGGAGACACCTCACCATGGTAAACCCTTTCCATTCTCTTGTTTATATAATCAATGAATGAATTGAGTTGCCATTGTTAGGTAGTTTTCTTCTTTTCATACTTTTGCATACCTTGCTTTGCCTTCTAGGTTATTTGTTAAATTCATGTTTTGAGTAAAATAGTTGTTTTGAATTGCATTTTACTTGAAGTGCAAGTTTTGTGTGTTTTGTCTTTGAAAATTTTTCAAAAACTAAAAGATTTTTGTTAAATTTAAATTTTGGTTAGTTTAGAGTGTTTACAGGTTAAGAGAGTGCCCTGTTTTTATTTTTATGCTTCTTTAAAAAAAAAGGGCGCACCACGCGTGAGCGTGGCCGACGCGCACGCGTCGTGTGCTATGTTGGGACTCCTGGTACAAAAAACCAAAGAGTTGCGCTAGAGTGGTGTTGTTTTTGTGCGAATAGCACAATTTAACTCCACGCGTACGTGTGTGGGACATGTACGCATCACCTCTATTTTCTGCGTTCCATGCTTACGCGTGGACGATGCCTACGCGTCGCTTCCCCCTCCTGTTTTTCATGCGCACGCGTCGCTCATGCGTGTGCGTCACCTTCGCGCCCTGTTTCTCCGCTATTTTTGTTCCTTTCTTCTCCCTTCTTGTTCTTTCTTCTATCCTTCCTCTTTCTTTCTACCTTTCTTCTTCTCTTTTCTTCCTTTCTTACTTTCTTCTTTTCCCTCTCTTCAAAATTCCATTTCTCATTTTTCTTATTTTTTATTTTCTTTTGTATGTTGCATTTGCTTATTTTCATTTATTCCATTTTAATTTTGTGTTTGTACCTCGTTCTTCTTTTCTTTTGTAAATATGTTATTTTAACGTTGGTGTTGAATTTTTCAACTTAACTGTTGATAATTCCTTGGAACATTTTGGTGCTTCTTGACTTGTTTAATATTGTTGGGTGATGAAACTTTTAAATCAATGCTTAACCTTTTATGACTCTTGTGTTCTTTATGCATTGATATAACCTCATATTGTCTTTCATGACCCACTCTTTTACTCTTTCCTATTTAAACTTGATGCTTCTGAATGTTCTCTTCATACCATTTACTTATGCTTTGACATTACTCTTGCATCAAGTATTAGTTGATATGCTTTAGCTCATATTACTTTCTCACTTACATGTGTAGTTACCATGTAGTTGACAACCCTACTCTTATTTGACATTAGCCCCCACCTATGTTCTATTTGCTTTAATATCTTTATTGTGAGCTTAAGCTTCTTTCTTTTTCTTTCCTTTTAGGCTGGCCTTCAAGAAGGGGAAAAGAAAACCTTCAAAATGGGGGCAACAAGCAAGTCTTTCCGCACAACCTTTTGAAGGAGCTCATCAGTTGTAGCAACCCGTCCACCTTGCTCTTATTTGCATGCACCGAGGATGGTGCAATCTTCAAGTGTGGGGAGGTCGAGGACCGACCTCCATAGTTAACCACTTCCTTTTTTAACACCAATTCTTAATCTTCTTTGTTAGTTAGTTGTTGCATTGCATGATAGGTTGCATATTAGTTAGAATCTGCACATATTTTACCACTTCTTTTCATGTTAGGACTACTTGGTTAGAGTGATGATTTCTTCTCCAAGAAAACTATTTTAGGGCACCCTACCAATTTGAATAAAATTTTTTTTATTGAACTTGCTTGAAGGAATTAATTTTGGAAAAGGTTTTGGAGCTAAGAACACATAAGCATGTGAGTTTTGAGCCTAATTGTGTGGTTGCATCATATAACCACCTATTTCCATTCTTGTGTGTATTATTCTCTCTCTATGATTGTAATCCTTGATTTGTTTGATTTTTTATGTCGATTATTTCATGTATAAATGCATTTATATGATTGAGGCCCTCATTTCAAATAGCTCACTTACCCAAATGGCCTTACCCTTTTATCCACCTTTTTTAACCAATTTTGAGCCTATACTAAACCCTTTTTGTTCTTTAATGTAGCACATCACTACCCCTAAGTGAAAAAATAATAAATATCCTTAATTTGGATCTTTGATTAGCTTAGGCTAGTGAGTGTGTGTATCATTTAGGTGTGGGAAATTTGGAAACATTGGTTGGGATAAAAGTGTGTTTTTATATTTTTGTTGAAGATCTTGGGAATTGGGTACATACTTATGCATTAAATATGTAAAACCATATGCATTGATACATTTGTATATACTTCAGTGAAAAAAATGAAAAGAAAAAAAAAAGAAAAAAATATATATAAAAGAAAAAAAAGAAGAAAAAGAGAAAAAGAAATGCAATAAAAAGGGGACAAAAATGCCCCAAAGCAAAGTAATAATAACAATACATATGGAATGTGAATTAAAGAGAATGTATGAGTTTGTGGGAAAAAAAGTGAGAATGATGGGTAGCTAGGTGGTGTATTAGAATTGTAGATGTTGTTATATGTGTTTGGTGAGAGCTTAGGTTAATCAAAGATTCAAATTTCAAGCTCACTTGGCCATATATATAGCCTTACCTTTACCCTAGCCTCATTACAACCTATGAATAAGTCCTCATGATAAATGTATGCATGCATTAAATAATTGTTGATTGTTAGATGAAAAACAAATCTAAAGCATGATTAGAAAAGAATTGAGTGAATCAATCCTATACACTTGAGCGACTAGAGCGGATACACTTCCAGTGAGGGTTCGATGCTCAATTCCTTGTTCCCTGCTTTCACGAGCTTTCTTCTTGCAAGTCTACTTGAACTTCATTTTGATATTTGAAGTGGTGGGATTCATGAATCATCATACCACGTTAGCCCTACATGTTCATATATGCTCTTAGAGATTGATTTACTTTTGACCAAGTAGGTAGAATCATTTTGCATTTAGTTGCATACATGTAGATAGGTGCATATAGTTTATTTGCATTGAATAAATGTTCGTACCCCATTTCTAGTCTTTCTTGGTTTAGCATGAGGACATGCTTAGTTTAAGTGTGGGGAGGTTTGATAAACCCCAATTTTATGATTTATCTTGTGTTGAATTTAGGGGATTTTATCAACTTTTCTCACTTTTATTCAATGAAATAGCATGGTTTTGTGAATTTCTCCTAATTTTTGCTTAAGAGTAAAAACAAGCTTTTTAGTCCTTTAAATTGCTAATTTTAATTCACTTTAATTCCATTCGATGCCTTGATATGTTTGTTAAGTGATTTAAGGATTAGAAGGCAAATATTAGGTTGAAGGAATGAAGAAAAAGCATGCAAAAATGGAGAATTCATGAAGAAATGAGGATTTGCTGAACTCAAGGCCACGCACACGTACCACCCACGCGTACACGTGGGAAGGGGATCTACCAGTGACGCGCATGCATTTCCCACGTGCACGCGTGAAGAGGAATTTTGCCAATGACGCGTACGCGTGACACATGCGTATGCGTGACAAGCGGCACGTCACTTCCCTAAAGGCAATACGTTGGGGCGATTTCTGATCTCAAGGAAGCCCAAATCCAACTCATTTTTTATGCTTTTGAACCCAAGGATTGCAAGGGAAACGGGGGAAGTAGTCATAGTATAGTTTTTCATCATGTTTTAGGATAGAATTCTTGGGAGAGAGGCTCTCTCCTCTCTCTAGATTTTAGGGTTCTTATTTCAATTCCTTTTAGATCTATATTTTAATCTTGTTTTATTTTAGTTTTTCTTTACTTTCATTTGTTTTAGCACTTTAGTTTATCTACTTCTCTTGTTAATTTCTTATATTTCTCTCTTTTATGTTGATGAACCCTTGTTAGATTTCACTTCCCTTTTAATGCAATTTCGTGTTTTCATATCTTTTTATGTTTATCTTAATTGCTATTATTGATTTCTTGCTTTTGTTAGTTGTAGCTTTTATTAACTCTTACATTTTGTGATGTCTACTTTTATTGTATTCTAGGTGTTTGTTAGAATGTTTTCTTTAGTTATTGAGTAGTTTTCTTTACTCTTGGCCTAGGCTAAGGGAATTGAGTGACCTTAAGTCATTGGGTCTCATTGAATTGGTGATTTGAGAACCCTTAGTGGTCAATTTGATACCCATTAACGCTAACCTCCTACTAAGTCAATTAGTAGCTAGGTTGGGACTTATGGGTTAATGTTGATCAAGCCTATTTGACGTACTTCAAGTATTGACGTAGACTTTTGACGTACTTCAAGTATAGAAGTAGACTTGATGGGTTGGTCCCTCATAATTGTCAATACATCGTTTGTAGACAAAGATGGTGATCTCAATTCCCATGCCTCAGCCAAGAGTTCATTTTCTTTCCTTTATTAGTTTATTGTTATTTATTTTCTTGTTATTTACTTTTCTTTCCAATTACTAAATCAAACCCCTCTTGTTTCTTCATAGCCAATAATTGAGCACTTCATTGTAATTTCTTGTGAGATGACCCGAGGTTTAAATACTCTCGGTTATTTTATTGGGGTTTTACTTGTGGCAACCAAAATTAAAACTTTGATTGAGTATTATTTGTTGGTTAGGAACTATACTATTAATGGAATTATTTTGTGTGAAATTCCTAACCGATGATAATACTCATTTAGGGATTCACCCTCTTTTTGTCTGAAGGTTTAAACTTCCACCCTGAGCTTGCTCATCTTTTGGGGTGGAAAGAACTTGGCCAAGAAAGCATTGACCAACTTTTTCCAAGAGTCCAAGCTTTCCTTAGGTTGAGAATCTAACCACATCTTAGCTCTGTCTCTAATAGCAAAAGGGAAAAGCATAAGTCTGTAGACCTTAGGATCCACTCCATTGGTTTTAACAGTATCATAGATCTGCAAAAATTCAGATAGGAACTGATGTGGATCTTCCAGTGGAAGTCCATGAAATTTTCAATTCTGTTGCAAGAGAAAAACTAATTGAGGCTTTAGCTCAAAGTTATTATCTCTAATGGCAGGTATAGAGATACTTCTGTCATATAAGTCAGTAGTGGGTGTAGTGAAATCACCCAGAACCTTCCTTGTATCTCCTTCATTATTCGGTTCAGCTGCCATGTCTGTACTTTCAATTTCTTGTTTGAAAAGTTCTGTATGATCTCTTCCGGAGTGTTGTGCTTTAACTTGTTGCAAACGCTTCCTTAGAGTCCTCTCAGGTTCAGGATCAAGATCTAAGAGAGGTTCTTTGTCCCTGTTACTGCTCAAAAATAAGAAAAGAAAAACAAGAAAGAAGAAGAGTGAGAGCTATATGTTCAAGAACAGAGGACTCCCTAGTTTCTCTTTTTGTTTATTACTTAAAACTTGAAAACAAGAAAAAAATTATGAGTTAAGGTAACTAATTAATTAAAAAGACTTGAAAATTAAGGTGTAATTTTCGAAAAAGGAGAGAGAGAAATAGAAGAGAATTTTTGAAAATAGGAGAGAAAGAAGAATTAGTTAGGAAGTTTTAAAAAAGAAGAAAGAAAAAACAAGTAACTAATTAAGCAAGATTTGAAATTAAGATAAGAAAGAAGATTTGAAAAAGATTTAATTTTGAAATTTGAAAATTGAATTTTGAATTTAGAATTTTAAAATTTGAATTATGATAACATAAGATTTCGAAAATTGAATTTTGAATTTTGAATTTTGAATTTTGAATTTTGAATTTTGAATTTTGAATTTGAAACAAGATAAGATAAAGATTTGAAAAAGATTTGATTTTTTTAAAAGATTTGATTTTGAAATTTAAAACTAAGATAAGATAAGATAATGATTTGAAATTTAATAAAAAGATAAGATAAGAAAAGATAAAGATTTGAAAAAGTTTTGAATTTTAAAATTTTAAAAGAAAGATAAGATAAGATAGAATCACAATTTAAAGGAAAAGATTTGAAAAGATTTAAAAAGATAAGATTTGAAATTTGATTTTTGAAATTAAGATAAGATAAGATAATGATTTTGAAATTAAAATTTGAAAATATTTTTGGAATTTTTGAAAATTAAGGTAAAAAGATAGAAAAGATATTTTTTTAATTTTTTGAATTAATGAAGAAAGAGAAAAACAACCAAAAGCACCAAAATTAAAATTTTTAGATCAAAAACACTAAATTTTCGAAATTTTAAAAAGAAAAACACCAAAAGACACCAAACTTAAAACTTTTAAGATCAAAACAAGAAAAAACACAAGAACAACTTGAATACCAAGAAAGAACACAAAGATGATTTTCGAAAATTTAAAGAAACAAAGAACACATAAAGGACACCAAACTTAAGAATTGACACTAGACTCAAACAAAAGACACTATTTTTGAAAATTTTTGAAAAAAGCAAACAAAAAATTCGAAACTTTAACAAGAACAAGAACAAAGACTCAAACAAAAAGATAAAGATAAAAAAGAAAAGCAAAGATTTTTTAAAAGATTTTTTATTTTTTTTTAAAAAAGAAAATAAATGACTCAAACAAAATTAAAAACAATACCTAATCTAAGCAACAAGATAATCCGTTAGTTCTCAAATCCTAATAATCCCCAGCAACGGCACCAAAAACTTGGTACACGAAAATTAACTCCACACAAATGAACCAGCAAGTGCACTGGGTCATCCAGGTAATACCTGAGGTGAGTCAGGGTCGATCCTACGAGGATTGTTGTTTTGAAGCAATCTATGGACACCTTGTAGATCTTATTCAGGCGATTAGAAAAGATAGTTTGTTGAGATAAAAGCATAAAATGTAAATAGGAATGAAATTACTTAATTTGAGTGAAACCAGTGATAAGAGAACGGTTGAGGCTTTGGAGATGCTTCATTCTTCTGGATCAACCTTTCCAACTGTCTTTCTTCAACTGTGAGTGATTCCTTCCATGGCAGGCTGTAAGTGATCAACGCTGAACGGTCGTGGCCGCTGAATCTTCCTCCTTTAGACCAAACGCCAGGTTTAGTGTGCACCAAATCTGAAGGAGGGTGAAGCTCCTGCAGTTCATCCCCCTTGATGATCCTACTCAAAATGTCACAGACAAGGTCGAATCTTTCGGATCAGAAAATGCTGTGACTTTGATTCTACCCTCTACTACGAAGACCCTAATCTCCCCATACCTCGGTTGAACTGGTGTCTCGAGAAGTCCCCAACGATGTCGTAGATTAGCCGTCTAAGAGATTTATAATCAAGCTGGTGGTTCAATGATCTCTGGTTAGGACTCACACTGAACCCATGTAGAATGAAGATGATTGTCGTGAATCATTCCATTCATAAGGTTGAGGAACGAAGATACATCTTAGAATAGAGTCACACATGAATTGAATAGAACAGTAGTACTTTTATTAATCCATGAAAATCAGCAGAGTTCCTAACCATAACCTAGGAGGTTTAGTGTCTCAAACTGTACATAATAGTGTTCAAAAATATGATATGCTAGAGAGAGATCCTAAACATGGTTAATCTTCTCCTATATATACTAGTCTAGTAACTAAGGATTATAGAAATATGATAAACTAGTCTAACAGTGCGAAAATCCACTTTTAGGGCCCACTTGGTGAGTGTTTGGGCTAAGCTTAAGTGTCTCCCATGTGCTAGTGTCCCTTAGGGGCATTGAACGCTGGCTAGGGACCCTCTTTTGGGCGTTGAACTCCAGTTGCTCCCTTGTTTGCGCTGGACGCCAAGAATGGGGCTGGTGGCTGGCGTTGAATGCTAGTTTTGGGCCTTCATTTCCGAAACAAAGTATGGACTATTATATATTTCTGAAAAGCCCTGGATGTTAGATTTCCATAGCCATTGAGAGCACGCCATTTGGACCTCTATAGCTCTAGAAAAGCTCCTTTGAGTGCACAGAGGTCAGATCCTGACACCATATGTAGTCCTTTCTCTGCTTTTGAATCAGACTTCTGCTCAAGCTCCTCAATGCCAGAAAATATCTAAAATTGCATGAAAACACACAAACTCAAAGTAGAATAAAAAAATGTGAATTTTTCACTAAAACCTATGAAAACTTAATAAAACTTAAACAAAACATACTAAAAACTATATGAAAACAATGCAAAAAGCGTATAAAATATCCGCTCATCAGCACCATATATCAAATAGGTTTTACACTACAAATTCTTTTATCAGAGAAGATAGTGGGGATATAAAGAGATGATCAAAGAGGGTGTTGTGTGAACTAAATATTCATTGAATGAAAATCTGAGTGAATTACATTATCTAACTTTCTATTTATATACAACTTAACAAGCCTAAGAAAAACTTAACAACTAATAACACTAACAAAATCTAAACTAACTAGTAGGATCTTGATAGTTGTAAATACTAATAACTAATATCTAATCATAAGCTAAAGCTAATAAATCAATAAATAAATTACTTTATACACCAACAACCTCATTAATCTAGGAGTGTATATGTTGTACATTCCTAGCTTTTTACATAAATCTTCAAACGACCCTGGTCAAAGTGCTTTTGTCATCATATAAGTAATTTGTTCCCTTAAAGGTATAGACATGAGTTTCAATAATCCATCATATGCCTTTTTCCCTTATTTTATGACAGTTTATTTCTTTGTGTTTTGTTCTATCAAGAAACATAAGATTAGTGGTTATATGTCTTGCCAACTGACTATCAAAAAACAAAGTCATATTCTTTCGTAGCTTGATTCCAAAGTCGTGTAAAATGTAAGTGAGCCAGATTCCTTCACATGTTGCAAGTATCATTGCTCTATATTCTAACTCTGATGATGATGGAACCACTGTATGTTGTGCTTTTATCCCCAATCATCAAGGAATGGCTATACTGGACCTCATAGTGTGTATTTTTGAACAAAAATTCATAAGACAATAGGTTAGTAGCCTTAGAGACAGAGATGAGATTGAACTTAAAGAATGGCACATAAAGAACATAAGTTAGTCAAAAATCTTGTGACAAAATCATAGTTCCACTAATGTTGGTAATAGTTTCAGTTCTATTACCATACTTACTAAGAATAAGCTCAATTATTTGATGTGATTTAAAAACCTTTGAAGAAAAAGTACAAGTGTTGTAGGTCCATTACCTAATTAGTTGAATATAATTGTATATGAGAAACTAAAAGAATATGATATATACTTGTTGATGGGGTTGTTGTTGTATTGATGGCTTTGGATTGGAGGAATTGATATGATCGTTGGCAGATTATTTAAAGAGGGCAAGCAAGGCTTTCTTTTCATCTTAAAAAATAGATCATCAAGGTTCTTGGTATCTTCATTTCTGATTGTATTGAGATCTTATGAGTTTTTTATGTCATAAGTGTTGTTAGTTATAATCAAGTTGTTCACACTTTCTCTGCCTATTCTTTTTTGTAGACGAGGAGAAAACCATGTTTATGGTAACATGTGTCAATAGTGTTACCTAATTTTCCAGAATGAGAACAACTTCTTCCTACTCTAATTTTATCCTCTTCCTGCTCTAATTCGTTCTCGATTTGCTCAATTGGTAGTGCCTCTTCCTCTATTGTTTAATGAGTTAAAAGTTGATTTGTAGTCTCTATTTGGTGCTGTTGTAGTACTGCAATTCATAGCATTGACCAAAATTTTCTCCTCATGTCATTCTAACCCAATGAGTTGTTATTTTTTGTTGTAAAAGTAAGGAGTAAATAGAATTTATAGAAGGGAGTGGCACTGATGAGAGAACTTTTGCGTGGTCTAGAAATTCGCAAATAAATCCTCGTTGCAAGTATAGTTTCTAAACCAACAAAAGTCCTTTCATACAAACATTTTGGTTGTCACAAGTAACAAACCCCTTTAAAATTGATAACCGAGTATTTAAACCTCGGGTCGTCTTCTCAAGTAACTGCAGGGAAGTATGTTCTTATTATTGGTTATGAAGATTGTAAATTGGGGTTTTGAAGATGAGGAACAAGTGATTTAAATTGCAATTAAAGTAAGTAAAAGACTGTAAATTAAATAAATAACTGTAAAACACACTTTTGGCAAGGTATGAGAAATTAGAAGTCCTATCCTAGTTATCCTTATCAATGATGATGAAAATTGAATCTTAATTCCACTTAGTTAACCTTTGTTAGAGCAAAGGAAAGTCAAGTGACTAATTAGTTAGATCCTCAAATCCTAGTTAATCCCTAAGGAAAGATTGGGATTATTGAAGTTCAATTCAATTAGCAAAAATAACGATTATCAATCATGTTTGAGTTTGATAACTCCTGAGTTACTGATTTCTTAAACAAGACCAAAAGGGGGAAAAGTAAATCTACTGGAATAAAAATGTCTTCAGATTGGGGATAAAAGTAACATAAATAAAGGAAAGCAATATTAAACTGAAATATCTCAAATAACATTAATTCAAAGAGTAATATGTAACATAGAAGAATTCATAATTAAATTGAGAACAAAATAAAAAGGAATATTGAACCTGGTAAAGAGATAATCCGGAAAGCGAATAAAATTCTAAATCTAAATCCTAATCCTAAAGAGAGAGGAGAGAATCTCCCTCTCAAAACTAAATCTAAATCATGGAAAACTAACTAATTGGAGACTCTCCTCTTAATGGATGCGTTCCCCCACTTCATAACCTCTGGTCTATGCCTTCTGGACTTGGATTTGGGCCAAAAAGGGCTTCATAAATCACTGGAAGCGTTTTCTGCAATTTCTGGTGCGTGGCCTCTGTCACGCGTCCGCGTGGGTCACACGGTCGCGTCATTCGGAGTTTTCCTTGTCACGCGGTCGCTTCAGTCATGCGGCCACGTCATATGTGTTCTGCTTGTGGCGCGCGATCACGTCAGTCATGCGGTTGCGTCGCTGTTGATTCGCGCTGGCATGCGGATTGCGTCGCCCATGCGATCGCGTGGATGCCAGTTTCTTCAAAAATTCCGTTTTGTGCTTTCCTTCTATTTTTGTATGTTTCCTTTCCATCCTTTAAGTCATTCCTGCCTTAGAAGATCTGAAACTACTCAACACACGAATCACGGCATCGAATGGAAATAAAGGGTAATCAAAATAATTATTTTTAAGCATAGGAAACATGTTTTTCACATACATCGCATAATAAGGAAGGGAAAGTAAAATCATGCAATTAATATGAATAAGTGGATGAAGGATTGAATAAATCACTCAGATTAAGCACAAGATGTATCATAAAATATGGGTTTATCAGGCACCATATGAGATTTGACTATTGTATATTGTCATTAAAATCCCTCAGAAAGCATAGAACATGTTCTTGTTCACGATAGTTTCTAACTAAGCCACACATGAAAACTGCAATCCAAAATTACAACTCAAATTGGCCTGAATTCATCAAGTTCTTCCCAAATCCGTTTGAGTTTATAAAATAGACAGTGATGGAAAACTCTCCCTGCCTCATTATGAACATTTCCTCTTATAGTTCTGATATGTGAAACAAATCCCCTTCAAAGAAGTGGTGCTTGAGGTCACTCCAAAGTTTTGAGACTATATTCCTTTCAAGAACACTTTGCATTATTTCCACACTTAGGGAAGAATACAACCATGATAACACAAAGGTGTTACATCTATCCCAATGTTCAAAGTTTGAATTTGTTTTCTCCGTCTTAGGAAGGAATCCATCAATGAATCCTAATTTATTCTTTGATTTAATTAATAGCCAGACAAATCTTGTACAATAATGGTAATTTCGAGTTGTTAATGGAGTTTAAGTTAGCGTTAAACCTGGACTTTTGTTTGTATGCAAGAAATATGGAATCGATGGGTCTTCAATTGGATTGATTGTTATTCTTCCAACTTGAGATTGAAGCGTTGCAAGTTTATTCATCATTCTTGCCAAGGTTTGCATATCAGAGGCTGAGAAATTCTAATTTTGGGAGGAAGCAAAAAGGATATCTAAGAACTTAATTCATTGTGTGCTTCGTTGATCTGCAGCACACCTACACTCACTCACACCATTTTCAAGTTAGTTATGCACTGTAGATTCTTTAATGAGAGAAGATATTGAAGGTTTGAAGAAGATGATCAAAGATGATATTGTGTGAACTTAAAATTCATTGAATAAAAATATGAATGAATTATATTACTTAAAATTCTATTTATATCCAACTTAACAAGCCTAAAACAAAAACTTAATAACTAACTAGCATATGTATCCATAATTGTAAAAACCGAATCTAGACTGGCCGGTTTGACTAGAAAACTGGCGAACCAGATCTCAAACCAATCCAGTTCATCTCCAGAACTCTTTAAGGTTAAAAATTGGTGTGAACTGGTCAAACTAGGTGTGAATCGATAAAAATCAGCATGAACCGATAAAAAATGGTGAGAACTAATCAAAATTTAATTCACTTGGGTTTCACTATGGTTTTCCCATGTTTGCATGGTCCCATCATACACTCCAGCGCGCATCCAACGTCTACATGTCTGCATGTCCACCATAAACCAACGCACTGCAAGTCCACCATAATCAACAAAGAAAATTTCAAAATTTTAGAAATCATGGTTCGAACTCAAGATCTCCATATTACAGAGTGTTCAACCGAAAAATTATCAAACTGGATCCTAAACCAGTCTAGTTCAGCTCCAGGACCATTTAAGGTTGAAAACTAGTGACCAGTCAAACTCAACGTGAACCAATGAAAACCGACAATAATCGATGAAAATCTGTCAAAATTTAGTTTGCTCGGGTTTCACTATGGTGCTCTCATGTTCACAAGATCCATGATGAGCGGATATTTTATACGCTTTTTGGCATCATTTTCATATAGTTTTTAGTATGTTTTATTTAGTTTTTACTAACTTTTTATAGGTTTTAGTGTTAAATTCACATTTTTGGATTCTACTATAATTTTGTGTTTTTGTATAATTTCAGGTATTTTTTGACTGAAATTGAGGAGTTGGAGCAAAAGTCTAATTTAGAGATAGAAAAAGCACTGTAGATGCTATCCGGATCTGACCTCCTTGCATTCAGAAGAACTTTCTTGGAGCTACAGAAGTCCAAATGGAGCGCTCTCAATGGCTACAGAAAGCTGACTACCAGAGCTTTCCAGCAATATATAATAGTTTATACTTTTCTTCGGATTAGAAGGCCCAAAACTGGCGTCCAACGCCAGCTACCTGCCCCCTTCCAGGCGTCCAGCGCCTACAGAGCAGAGTCCAGCGTCCAAACGCCCAGAGAGGACCCCCTAGCCAGTGTTCAACGCCCTAGGAACCTCATAGAATGTGGATCTCATCAAAGCTTAGACTAAACACTCACCAAGTGGGCCCCAGAAGTAGATTTTAGCACTAAAAATACTGGTTTACCCTTACTAGTTATCTATTTAGTATTTAAAGTGTATTTTACATTCTCCATAGGGAGGACAGCCATTGTTTTCGATTCCCACTTTGTATTTTACATCAGTATGAGTTTCTAAAACTCCTAGGTTGAGGGGAGGAGCCCTACTGAGTCCTATGAATTAATAAAAGTATTACTGTTTCTTCTTCGATCCGTGTTTGATTAATTCTAAGATGTATATTCGCACTGAAACATGGTGAAGAGGGTGATCAGTAACAATCAGCTCTGTTTATCATACTAAGACAAACGTGCCTGATAAACACCTGCGTCTACTTGGGTTCGTGTGAATACGTGGCTGAAAAGCACAAACCAACAGCTATGTTTATACATCTCTCAGACGGATAATTCACGACTTCATTGGGAACTTCTCGAGACATCAATTCAACCAATTTTTGGGGAGATTAGGGTCTCCGTGGTATAGGCTAGAATCCAAAGAAGCAGAATTCTCTGATCTGGAAGATTCGACCTTGTCTGTGGCGTTTTGAGTAGGATCGCCAAGAAAATGAACTGCTAGAGCTTCACCCTCCGTTAGATTGGATGACCACGGGCAATGGCATTTGATCTGGAGCAGAGGAGATCAATGACCACAGGCAATGGCTTTGATCACATACAGCCTACCATAGAAGAGATCATTCACAAGCAAATAAGACAGTGATACTAGAGTGATGACTTGCATCATTTATCTCTTTCTCTTATTTAAAAGGACCATAAAAAGATCATAATCTCATTCAATCAATGCAATTTCATGAAGTAAATTGTGGATATTATGGTACATTGCTTTGAAATGAGTTTTTTTGAATTTCAGGTGAAAAGAGCAGCAAAAGAAGGAGAAATCAAGAAAAAGAAGCTGGGCGTGTGAAGCTGGGAATGCCACTTGGTTCAAACGCCACCAAACACTATGGGCATGGCACGCCGACCAAGGGGCATGGCACACCAGTTTACAATTCCAGAAGAGGATTCTTGGGGATTTATTATGGGAATGGCACACCAGCACTAGGGCGTGGCATGCCAAGTATATTTTCCAGGGGGCATATTTTAAGACAACAAAAGGGGCGTGGCACGCCAAGCTAGGCATGGCACGCCAATCCCCTCATAAATACTGGGCGTGCCACTTGAGTTTGAAGGCGTGGCAAGCCAGTTCTTTGGTCCAGAAAGGGGACTTGAAGGCTCAACACTGGGTGTGCCACTTGATGTCGAAGGCATGGCACGCCAATACTACTCATGACTTGGACGTGCCACTTGGGTTCTAGGCGTGGCACGCCAATGCTTGAAGAAGCTTAAGCAACTACTGGGCGTGCCACTTGATGTCGAAGGTGTGGCACGCCAGCTCTAGCAACTAAAAGATTAGAAGACTAGGCGTGCCACTTGAGACTTAAAGCGTGGCACGCCAGGGCAAGATAACTATGGGTATGCCACTTGATAGCTGGGCATGGCACACCTATCACCTCTCATTCATGCACTATCAAAGGGCGTGGCACGCCACCTTCTGGGCGTGGCACGCCAATGTTGTTTTCAAGAAAGGAAGATTGAAGCATTATCAAGGGCGTGGCACACCACCTTCTGGGCATGGCATGCCAGTGTTGTTTTCCATAGAGAGAAGATGAAGACTTATCAAGGGCGTGGCACGCCACCTATTGGGCGTGCAAGGAAAGAGCCTGGGTGTGCCACTTGAGCTCGAAGGCGTGGCACGCCAGGCTAACTAGGCAAAGGAGAAGACCCTGGGCGTGCCACTTGGGCTCGAAGGCATGACACGCCAGGTTGCTTGATAAAGAGGGCATGCCACTTGGGGAGCTAGGCGTGGCGCGCCAAGCCAAGCTGAGAAACTAGGCGTGGCACGCCACTCAAACGCCAGCCACACGCCAGGTACATGCTTCATTTTATGCATTTTTCCTTCTCCTTTTTATTGTAATTTTCTTTTCTCTTTTGTATTTTCTTAATTCTAGTGATAGGAGTAGTATCAATAACCCCTAGAAGTACTGAAAAAGGGGTTGTATTGGCAAGTAGTTTTAACTTTACTTTACACTTCACTTCATCTTCTCTATCTCTTGTACTTTTCTCTAAGCTATGAGTATCTAAATTCTCTCTCATTAGGAGAGGGATCTCTGTTGTACTTGATGGATTAATGATAGTGAATTTCTTTTTCTCTTCATATTGTTTTTGATTTGATAGAAGGAATTTCATTCTTCATGCTAGTGTTCAATCATCTTGGGAAAGAGGTTGAATGCAAAATGGGTTTCATGGGAACCTTGAAAAAGGAAACATGAAACCATGTTGAAATCCCTTCTCACAATTGAGTAGATCTGGGTTTTGGGATTGGATATGGTGAAATATAATCCACCTATTATTTGGATCTATGAGGATGTGTGGTATAATTAGGGACCAAGCATATCTCTCTTCATGAGCAATTAGACCAAGAAATTGGCTGATTATCAAGATTTGAAAGATTGAATCACCAAGAGATTGGGGTTCAATCAATCATGATTGCCAAAAGGTCAATGAGTTTCATGATTGAAGATAAGATGATCTAGATTTAATCCAAAGAGAACAATATCTCTTAATCCCAATGAATTCCCCTATTCTTATCTTCCCTATTCTTTATAGGTTTCTTTAAAATCCTGTTATTCCCCATTCCCATTTACAATTCAGTCATTTTTTGTTCTAGCACTTTACAGTCTTGCCATTTACTTTTCTGCACTCTACTGCTTTTCTTTACTTTTAAGTCATTTACATTTCTATTCATTTAGAATTCTGCAATTACAATCTATATTGCTCAGCTTGACTAATTCACCCATTGATTAAAATTGCTCAAATCTACCAATCTCTATGATTCAACCCCACTCCTAGTGGGTTATTACTTGAAGATATTTTGGTGCGCTTGCCAAAGAATGGATTAATTTTATATTGGGAGTGAATTCCAGTTATCAAGGTTTATGGCGCCATTGCCGGGATTGGTTTGAATTTGACAATGACTGAATTGATGGGTAGCTAGATTAAGCAATTTTATTTACTTTGCTAATTCCTTTAATTTCAGTTTCTTATTTTCTTCTTTTCCATTTGATTTTCTAGTTGTTCATTGTGTATATTTCCATTTTACATACTAATCCACTAACTGTTTGATTAATTGCACCAATCAAACTAACGATAATTCTTAACAAGAGTGATTTCTTCACTTGTCTTCTGCTTGCTGTTTGTTGAATGTATGACAGGTAGAAGAGGAGAAACTTTATCCTCTTTTGATAGTGAACCTAAGAGGACCTTCCTTAGACTAAGGAGGGAAGTAAGAGGCAAAGGAATAGTTGGAGAGGAAGTAGTGGAGGAAGATCTAGATGTTGCTATGGAGGAAGAAGTGCATAACCATGTTGGGGAAGATGCTGGCAATCATGTTGGGCAAGAGAGGAGAGTTCTAGGCTCTTACATCAACCCAAACCCAAGAAACTATGGAAGTAGCATCCTAAAACCAACAATTCATGCTAACAACTTTGAGTTAAAGCCTCAACTCATCACACTTGTTCAAAACAATTGTTCATTCGGAGGTAGTGCCCAAGAAGACCCCAACCAACATCTAACCACATTTGTGAGAATATGTGACACAGTGAAGTGCAATGGTGTCTATCTTGATGTCTATAAACTGCTTTTGTTCCCTTTTTCTCTTAGAGATAAGGCATCAAAGTGGTTGGAATCATTTCCTAAGGAGAGCTTGACAACTTGGGAGGATGTTATGAACAAATTCTTAGCAAGATTCTACCCTCCACAAAGAGTCCATAGATTGAAAACTGAGGTGCAAACCTTTAGACAACAAGATGGTGAAACTCTTTATGAGGCATGGGAGAGATTCAAGGAGTTGACAAGAAAATGCCCTCCAGACATGTTCAATGAATGGGTGCAACTGCACATCTTCTATGAGGGGCTATCATATGAGTCAACGAAGGCCCTAGATCACTCTTCTGGAGGCTCTCTCAACAAGAAAAAGACAATTGAAGAGGCCATAGACGTCATAAAAATTGTTGCCAACAATGAGTGTTTCTATGCCCCTGATAGAACTCAAAGAAGAGGAGTGATAGAGCTCAATTCCATGGATGCTCTGCTGGCTCAAAACAAGGTGATCACAGCTCAATTAGCGGCCTTAACCAAGCAGATGGAGAAGAACCAAGTATCAGCTGTTCAAGCTCAAGCACCTCCACAAGAAGAGGATACTCCAGAAGTTAAATGTGAATGGAAGCAAGCCAACTATGTGAATAATTCTTCCAGACCACCATATGATCCCAATGCCAAATCATACAACCCAGGTTGGAAGAACCACCTAAAATTTGGGTGGAGAAACCAACAGAACCACAACCAAGATCACAAACCATACCACTCTAACCAATACAATAACCACAATCCTAACCATCAATAAAGCAACAATAGACCATACCACAACATACAAAATGAACCCTACCACTCCAACCAACAACCATACAACAACCACCCTCAAGATACATCATCCTTAAACCTAAAACCATGTGATATCAGTAATAATTTTGCAAGATTGGAGGCTGCTATGGCACAATTGACAGGGACCATTGCCACTGTTGCAGAGAGACAAGTGCAAGCTGAAAAGAAGATGGATGCAATCTGGTGCACAAAATTGTGATCGTTCATTCCTTGGTAACGGTGCTAAAAACTTAATACGCACGTTCATAATCTTAATTCTTTGTCACAATTTCGCACAACTAACCAGCAAGTGCACTGGGTCATCCAAGTAATAAACCTTACATGAGTAAGGGTTGATCCCACAGAGATTGTCGGCTTGAAGCAAGCTATGGTCACCTTGTAAATCTCAGTCAGGCGGAGTCAAATGGTTATAGAGTTTTAATAATTAAAAGATAAATAAAACGTAAAATAAAGATAGAGATACTTATGTAATTCATTGGTGAGAATTTCAGATAAGCGTATCGAGATACTTTTATTCCTTCTGAACCTCTGCTTTCCTACTGCTTTTATCCAATCCTTTATACTCCTTTCCATGGCAAGCTTTATGTTGGGCATCACCATTGTCAATGGCTACATCCCATCCTCTCAGTGAAAATGGTCCAAATACGCTGTCACTGCACAGCTAATCATCTGTCGGTTCTCGATCCTGCTGGAATAGGATTCATTAATCCTTTTGCGTCTGTCACTACGCCTAGCACTCACGAGTTTGAAGCTTGCCACAGCCATCCCTTCCTAGATCCTACTTGGAATACCACAGACAAGGTTTAGACTTTTCGGATCTCAAGAATGGCCGCCAATAATTCTAGCCTATACCACGAAGACTCTGATCGTAGATCAGGAGGATAAGAGATATGCATTCAAGCTTGCTTTCATGTAGAACGGAAGTGCTTGTCAGGCACGCGTTCATAGGTGAGAATGGTGATGAGCGTCACATAATCATCACATTCATCATGTTCTTGTGTGCGAAGGAATATCTTAGAGAAGAAATAGGTTTGAGTTGAATAGAAAAATAATAGTACTTTGCATTAATTCATGAGGAACAGCAGAGCTCCACACATTAATCTATGGTGTGTAGAAACTCTACCGTTGAAAGTACATAAGTGATGAAGGTCCAGGCATGGCTGAATGGCCAGCCTCCAAGATCTAAGAACTAAACGTCTAGAGATGATCCAAAGATGATCAAAAGATGTAAATACAATAGTAAAAAGTCCTATTTATACTAAACTAGTTACTAAGGTTTATAGAGATAAGTAAATGATGCAGAAATCTACTTCCGGACCCACTTGGTGTGTGCTTGGGCTGAGCATTGAAGCTTTCACATGTAGAGGTATTCCTTGGAGTTGAACGCCAGTTTGTAACTTGTTTCTGGCGTTTAACTCTACTTTGCAACTTGTTTCTGGCGTTTAACGCCAGAATAGGGCAGAAATCTGGCGTTGAACCCCAGTTTGCATCATCTAAACTTAGGCAAAGCATGGACTATTATATATTTCTGGAAAGCCCTGGATGTCTACTTTCGAACGCAATTGAGAGCGCGCCATTTGGACTCTTGTAGCTCCAGAAAATCCACTTTGAGTGCAGAGAGATCAGAATCCAACAGCATCTGCAGTCCTTCTTTAGCCTCTGAATCTGATTTTTGCTCAAGTCCCTCAATTTCAGCCAGAAATTACCTGAAATCACAGAAAAACACACAAACTCATAGTAAATTCCAGAAATGTGACTTTTATTTAAAAATTAATAAAAATATACTAAAAACTAACTAAATCATACTAATTTTCCAGTATTACCACCGGATACATAAATGCCACAGACACATAATTGGGTGAACCTTTTCAGATTGTGACTCAGCTTTGCTAGAGTCCCCAATTAGAGGTTTCCAGGGTTCTTAAGCACACTCTATTTTTGCTTTGGGCCTCGACTTTAACCGCTCAGTCTCAAGTTTTCACTTGACACCTTCACGCCACAAGCACATGATTAGGGACAACTTGGTCTAGCTGCTTAGGCCAGGATTTTATTCCTTTAGGTCCTCCTATCCACTGATGCTCAAAGCCTTGGATCCTTGTTACCCTTGCCTTTTGGTTTTAAGGGCTATTGGCTTTTTGCTCTTGCCTTTTGGTTTAAAGAGCTTTTGGCTTTTTCTGCTTGCTTTTTCTTATTCTTTCTCTTTTTTTTTCGCCATTTTTCTTTTCTTTTTTTTTCTTTCGCAAGCTTTTGTATTCACTGCTTTTTCTTGCTTCAAGAATCAACTTTATGATTCTTCAGATTATCAATAACATTTCTCCTTTTCATCATTCTTTCAAGAGCCAACATATTTAATATTCATAAACAACAATATCAAAAGTCATATGCAGTGTTCAAGCATTCATTCAGAAAACAAAAAGTATTGTCACCACATCAAAATAATTAAACTAATTTCAAGGATGAATTCGAAATTCATGTACTTCTTGTTCTTTTGTAATTAAAGCATTTTTCATTTTAAGAAAGGTGATGGATTCATAGGACATTCATAGCTTTAAGACATAGACACTAGACACTAATGATCATGTAATAAGACACAAACATAAACATAAAGCATAGTAAACAAAAAATAGGTAAATAAGAACAAGGAGATTAAGGAACGGGTCCACCTTAGTGAGGGTGGCGTCTTCCTCTTCTTGAAGAACCAATGGTGCTCTTGATCTCTTCTATGTCTCTTCCTTGCCTTTGTTGCTCCTCCCTCATCGCTCTTTGATCTTCTCTAATCTCATGAAGAATGATGGAGTGCTCTTGGTATTCCATCCTTAGTTGTCCCATGTTGGAAGTTAATTATCCTAGGGAGGTGTTAATTTGCTCCCAATAGTTCTGTGGAGGGAAGTGCATCCCTTGAGGCATCTCAGAGATTTCATGGTGAGGAATTTCCTCATGCTCTTGTTGAGGTCCATGATCTCTTATTTGCTCCATCCTTTTCTTAGTGATGGACTTGTCCTCTTCAATGAGGATGTCTCCCTCTATGTCAATTCCAGCCGAATTACAAAGGTGGCAAATGAGGTGAGGAAAGGCTAATCTTGCCAAAGTGGATGACTTGTCAGCCACCTTGTAGAGTTCTTGAGGTATAATCTCATGAACTTCCACTTCCTCCCCAATCATGATACTATGGATCATGATGGCCCGGTCTATAGTAACTTCAGACCGGTTGCTAGTAGGAATAATTGAGTGTTGAATGAACTCCAACCATCTTCTAGCTACAGGCTTAAGGTCCGGTCTTCTCAATTGAACCGGTTTGCCTCTTGGGTCAACTTTCCATTGAGCTCCTTCCACACATATGTCCATGAGGACTTGGTCCAACCTTTGATCAAAGTTGACCCTTCTAGTGTAAGGGCGTGCATTTTCTTGCATCATTGGCAAGTTGAATGCCAACCTTACATTTTCCGGACTGAAATCTAAGTATTTCCCCCAAACCATTGTAAGCCAATTCTTTGGATTCGGGTTCACACTTTGATCATGGTTCCTAGTGATCCATGCGTTTGCATAGAACTCTTGAACCATTAAGATCCCGACTTGTTGAATAGGATTAGAGAGAACTTCCCATCCTCTTCTTCTAATCTCTTGTCGGATCTCCGGATATTCGCTCTTTTTGAACTTGAAGGGAACCTCAAGGATCACTTTCTTCTTGGCCACAACTTCATAAAAGTGGTCTTGATGGACCTTTGAGATGAATCTCTCCATCTCCCATGACTAAGAGGTGGAAGCAATTGCCTTCCCTTTCCTCTTTCTTGAGGTTTCTCTAGCCTTAGGTGCCATTAATGGTTATGAAAAAACAAAAAGCAATACTTTTACCACACCAAACTTAAAATGTTTGCTCGTCCTCGAGCAAAAGAAGAAAGAAAGAAGGAGAAGAAGAAGAAAAATGGAGGAAAGGGAGAGAGGTGTGTATTCGGCCAAGGGAAGAAGAAAGGGGTGTGTTGTGTGAAAATGAAGAAGGAATGAGAGGTTTATATAGGAGTGGGGGGGTTTAGCTTTCGGCCATTAGGGTTGGGTTTGGGAGGGAAAAGAATTTGAATTTTGGAGGTAGGTGGGGTTTATGGGGAAGAGTGGATAGATGTGAGTGGTTAAGGGTATTTGGGGAAGAGGTATGGAGGTGATTGGTGAAGGGTATTTGGGGAAGAGAGTTATGAAAAGGTGTGAAGAAGAGAGAAGAAGAGGTGGGGTAGGTGGGGATCCTTTGGGGTCCACAGATCCTGAGGTGTCAAGGATTTCTCATCCCTGCACCATTTAGGCGTACAAAACACCTTCTGTATGCAATACTGGCATTTAACGCCAGACTGCTGCCTATTTTTGGCATTAAACGCCCAAATGTAGCCTGTTTCTGGTGTTTAATGCCAGGTTGATGCTTGTTTTTGGCGTTAAACGCCAGCTTGGTGCTTGTTTCTGGCGTTAAATGCCAGACAGATGCTTGTTTCTGGCGTTTAAACACCAGAATGCTCTTCCTCTAGGGTGTACTATTTTTAATGCTGTTTTTTATTCTTTAGTAGTTTTTGTGACTTCACATGATCATCAACCTAAAGAAAACATAAAATAGTAATGGAAAATAAATAGATATATAATTAAATAACATTGGGTTGCCTCCCAACAAGCGCTTCTTTAATGTCAATAGCTTGACAGTGACCTCTCATAGAGCCTCACAGATGTTCAGAGCATTGTTGGGACCTCCCAACACCAAACTTAGAGTTTGACTGTGGGGACTTTGGTTGACTCTGCAGTGAGAGAAGCTTTTCATGCTTCCTCTCCATGGTCACAGAAGGAGATCCTTGAGTTTTAAACATAAGGTTGTCCTCATTCAGTTGAAGGACCAACTCTTCTCTGTCCACATCAATCACAGCTTTTGCTGTGGCTAGGAAGGGTCTTCCAAGGATGATGGATTCATCCTCATCCTTCCCAGTGTCTAGGATTATGAAATCAGCAGGGATGTAAAGGCCTTCAACCTTTACTAACACGTCCTCTACTAGTCCATAAGCCTGTTTCATGGATTTGTCTGCCATCTCTAATGAGAATTTGGCAGCTTGTACCTCAAAGATTCCTAGTTTCTCCATTACAGAGAGTGGCATTAAGTTTATGCCTGACCCCAGGTCACACAGAGCCTTCTCAAAGGTCATTGTGCCTATGTTACAGGGTATTAAGAATTTACCAGGATCCTGTTTCTTTAGAAGTAGAGTTTGCTGAACCAAAGCATTTAGTTCCTTGATGAGCAATGGAGGTTCATCCTCCCAAGTCTCATTACCAAATAATTTGGCATTCAGCTTCATGATTACTCCTAAATATTGAGGAACTTGCTCTTCAGCAATGTCTTCATCTTCTTCAGAAGATGAATAGTCATCAGAGCTCATGAATGGTAAAAGGAGGTTTAGTGGAATCTCTATGGTCTCTAGATGAGCCTCAGATTCCTTTGCTTCCTCAAAGGGAAACTCCTTATTGGTCACTGAACGTCCCAGGAGGTCTTCCTCACTAGGAGTCACGTCCTCCTCCTCCTCTTTGGGTTCGGCCATACCCAGGAAGGTAATGGCCTTGCACTCTCTTTTTGGATTCTCTTCTGTATTGCTTGGGAGAGTACTAGGAGGAGTTTCAGTGACTCTTTTACTCAGCTGGCCCACTTGTGCCTCCAAATTTCTGATGGAGGACCTTATTTCATTCATGAAACTTAAAGTGGCCTTAGATAGATCAGAGACTATATTTGCTAAGCTAGATGGACTCTGCTCAGAATTCTCTGTCTGTTGCTGAGTGGATGATGAAAAAGGTTTGCTATTGCTAAACCTGTTTCTTCCACCATTATTGAAAAAGGTTATGCTAAAGTGGCCTTAGATAGATCAGAGCCTTGTTGAGGCTTTTGTTGATCCTTCCATTAGAAATTTGGATGATTTCTCCATGAGGGATTATAGGTGTTTCCATAGGGTTCACCCATGTAATTCACCTCTGCTATTGCAGGGTTCTCAGGATCATAGGCTTCTTCTTCAGAAGATGCCTCTTTAGTACTGTTGGATGCAGCTTGCATTCCATTCAGACTCTGAGAAATCATATTGACTTGCTGAGTCAATATTTTATTCTGAGTCAATATGGCATTCAGAGTATCAATTTCAAGAACTCCCTTCCTCTGAGGTGTCCCATTACTCACAGGATTCCTTTCAGAAGTGTACATGAACTGGTTATTTGCAACCATGTCAATTAGTTCTTGAGCTTCTGCAGGCATTTTCTTTAGGTGAATGGATCCGCCTGCAGAATGGTCCAATGACATCTTTGATAATTCAGACAGACCATCATAGAATATATCCAGGATGGTCCATTCTGATAGCATGTCAGAAGGACACTTTTTGGTCAGTTGCTTATATCTCTCCCAAGCTTCATAGAGGGATTCACCTTCTTTCTGTTTGAAGGTTTGAACATCAACTCTATGTTTGCTAAGCTTTTGAGAAGGAAAGATCTTGGCTAAGAAAGCCGTGACCAACTTATCCCAAGAGTTCAGGCTATCTTTAGGTTGAGAGTCCAACCATATTCTAGCTCTGTCTCTTACAGCAAACGGGAAAAGCATAAGCTTGTAGACCTCGGGATCAACCCCATTGGTCTTAATAGTATCACAGATTTGCAAGAATTCAGTTAAGAACTAAAAAGGATCTTCTGATGGAAGTCCATGAAACTTGCAATTCTGTTGCATCAGAGAAACTAATTGAGCCTTTAGCTCAAAATTGCTTGCTCCAATGGCAGGGATTGAGATGCTTCTTCCATGTAAGTTAGAATTTGGTGCAGTAAAGTCACCAAGCATCTTTCTTGCATTGTTGTTGGGTTCGGCCATGTCTCCTTCTTTTTCGAAAATTTCTGTCAGATTTTCTCCAGAGAGTTGTGCTTTAGCTTCCCTTAGCTTCCTCTTCAGAGTCCTTTCCGGTTCAGGATCAGCTTCAACAAGAATGTTTTTATCCTTGTTCCTGCTCATATGAAAAAGAAGAGAACACAAAAGAAAATATGGAATCCTCTATGTCACAGTATAGAGATTCCTTATCTGAGTAGAAGAAGAGAATAATAGAAAAAGGAAAAGATAAGAATTCAAACACAGAGAAGAAGAGTGGGTTCGAATTTTTGAGTGAAAGAGAAGTGTTAGTAGATAAATAAATAATTAGAAGGAGATGAGAGGGGGAAGAATTCGAAAATTAAACAAAATAAAATAAAAGTAGTTTTGTTTTTAATTTAAAATTAAAGTTAAAATTCGAAAATTAAAAAGACAAATGAAATAAAAAAAATTAAAATAATTAGTTAATTAAAAAAGAATTTTGAAAAAGAGGTTAGTGATTTTCGAAAATTAGAGAGAGAAAATTAATTAGGTAAGTTTGAAAAAGATAAGAATCATACAAAAAGATAAGATTACTTGAAAAAGATTTGAAAATCAATTTTGAAAAGATAAGAAGTTAGAAAAGATTTTGAAATTGATTTTGAAAAAGATGTGATTGAAATTTATTTTGAAAAATATTTGAAAAAGAAATTTAAAAAGATTTGATTTTGAAAATTAAAGTTGATTACTTGACTAACAAGAAACCAAAAAGATATGATTTTAAAATTTAAAGATTGAACCTTTCTTAAAAGGCAAGTAACAAACTTTAAAATTTTTGAATCAATCACATTAATTGTTAGCAATGAATTCAAAAATATGAAACAAAAATAAGAAAAAGATTTTTTGAAAATCATTTTGAAATTTTCGAAAATCATAATAGAAAAATGAAAAAGATTTGATTTTTTTAAAAAGATTTGAAAAAGATAGAATTTTTAAAATGAAAATTTGATTTGACTCATAAGAAACAATTAAATTTTAAAAACTTTTTGACTAAATCAAACCAAATTTTCGAAAATTTATGAGAGAAAAAAGGAAAGATATTTTTTTTTATTTTTGAATGTTTTTATGAAGAGAGAGAAAAACAATGAAAAGACTCAAAACATGAGAATTTAAGATCAAAACACATGATGCATGCAAGAACACTTTAAATGTCAAGATGAACACCAAGAACACTTTGAATGTCAAGATGAACACCCATAACTTATTTTTGAAAATTTTTAAGAAAAGGGAAACATGCAAGACACCAAACTTAGAAATTTTTAATGTTGAGACACTTACAAATTGAAAATGCATATGAGAAACAAGAAAAGATGCACAACAAGAAAATGCAAAGATCAAACAAAGGAGATCATCAAGAACAACTTGAAGATCATGAAGAACATATGATGAATTTTCAAAAATTAAAGAGAATTATAAAAACATGCAATTGACACCAAACTTAACAATTGACACTAGACTCAAACAAGAAACATAACATTATTTTTGGTTTTATGATTTTATTATATTTTTTTTTTGGTATTTTTTGGTATTTTTCGAAAATTAATTTGAAAAAGAAAAATAAGGATTTCAGAATTTCTTATGAGAATTCCAGGAATCATGTAATGTTAGTCTAAAGCTCCAGTCCAGGAATTAGACATGGCTCACTAGCCAGCCAAGCTTTCAGTGAAAGCTCCGGTCCAAAACACTAGACATGGCCAATGGCCAGCCAAGCTTCAGCATATACAAATCAGGCATATAACAGCTGATCAGATGAGAGTCCAAGGGCTCTTGCCATGATAGGTGGAAGCTTCAGTCCAAAAATTTAGACATGGCTTGATAGCCAGCCAGGCTTTAACAAATCATGAAGAAACTCTAAAATTCAATCTTAAAAATTCTGAAGAACAAAATGATTTATTATTTTTTTTTTTTCGAAAATAAGAATAATAAAAACACAAAGCTTAAAATTAAAATAAAATTACCTAATCTGAGCAACAAGATGAACCGTCAGTTGTCCAAACTCGAACAATCCCCGGCAACGGCGCCAAAAACTTGGTGCACGAAATTGTGATCGTTTATTCCTTGGTAACGACGCTAAAAACTTAATACGCACGTTCATAATCTTAATTCTTTGTCACAACTTCGCACAACTAACCAGCAAGTGCACTGGGTCGTCCAAGTAATAAACCTTACATGAGTAAGGGTCGATCCCACGGAGATTGCAGCTTGAAGCAAGCTATGGTCACTTTGTAAATCTCAGTCAGGAAGAGTCAAATGGTTATAGAGTTTTAATAATTAAAAGATAAATAAAACATAAAATAAAGATAGAGATACTTATGTAATTCATTGGTGAGAATTTCAGATAAGCGTAT
>NC_029788.2:88080794-88083136 GCF_000816755.2 Arachis ipaensis | reverse complement strand
AATCTGAGCAACAAGATGAACCGTCAGTTGTCCAAACTCGAACAATCCCCGGCAACGGCGCCAAAAACTTGGTGCACGAAATTGTGATCGTTTATTCCTTGGTAACGACGCTAAAAACTTAATACGCACGTTCATAATCTTAATTCTTTGTCACAACTTCGCACAACTAACCAGCAAGTGCACTGAAGTAATAAAGTAATAAACCTTACATGAGTAAGGGTCGATCCCACGGAGATTGCAGCTTGAAGCAAGCTATGGTCACTTTGTAAATCTCAGAGTCAAATAGTCAAATGGTTATAGAGTTCCTTTCCATGGTTTCCATGGCAAGCTTTATGTTGGGCATCACCGTTGTCAATGGCTACATCCTGTCCTCTCAGTGAAAATGGTCCCAATGCGCTGTCACCGCACAGCTAATCATCTGTCAGTTCTCGATCCTGCTGGAATAAATCCTTTTGAATACTCCTTTCCATGGCAAGCTTTATGTTGGGCATCACCGTTGTCAATGGCTACATCCTGTCCTCTCAGTGAAAATGGTCCCAATGCGCTGTCACCGCACAGCTAATCATCTGTCAGTTCTCGATCCTGCTGGAATAGGATTCAGCAATCCTTTTGCGTCTGTCACTACGCCCAGCACTCGCGAGTTTGAAGCTCGCCACAGCCATCCCTTCCCAGATCCTACTCGGAATACCACAGACAAGGTTTAGACTTTCTGGATCTCAAGAATGGCCGCCAATAATTCTAGCCTATATCACGAAGACTCTGATCGTAGATCAGGAGGCTAAGAGATATGCATTCGGGTGATTGGTGATATGAGTTCCTCCCACCTCCTCTTTCGAATTTTGTCCTTCATTTCTTGGTGGTAGCACAAATTGTGAATCACACTTTTCACAACGCGTACCACTGACCAGCAAGTGCACTGGGTCGTCCAAGTAATACCTTACGTGAGTAAGGGTCGAATCCCACGGAGATTGTTGGTTTGAAGCAATCTATGGTTATCTTGTAAATCGTAGTCAGGAAGTCAATTATGTTTATCAGTTGAATTGTGAATAAACAATAGAGCATGGATTAAAGGTTACTTGTTATGCAGTAATGGAGAATATGTTGGGGTTTTGCTTTGGACCTTGACTTTAACCGCTCAGTCTCATGTTTTCACTTGACACCTGCACGCCACAAGCACATGGTTAGGGCAGCTTGGTTTAGCCGCTTAGACCAGGATTTTAGTCCTTTAGGCCCTCCTATCCACTGATGCTCAAAGCCTTGGGATCCCTTTTATTTGCCCTTGCCTTTTAGTTTTAAGGGTTACTGGCTTTTTCTGCTTGCTTCCATTTTTTTTTTCTGCAAGCTTTGTTCTTTGCTGCTTTTTCTTGCTTCAAGAATCATTTTTATGATTTTTCAGATTATCAATAACATGTCTCATGTTCATTATTCTTTCAAGAGCCAACATATTTAACAGTCTTAAACAACAAATTCAAAAGACATATGCACTGTTCAAGCATTCATTAAGAAGACAGAAAGCATTGCCACCACATTTAACCAATTAGAATTTGTTTTATTTAAACTCGGGATTTTATTGCTTCTTATTCAAAAGATCTACTATTTTATTCATGTTTGATGATGATGAGAAAAATAAACTATAGCTTAATTGGAGATAAAATCAAAATAGATACTAATTACTACTATATGACTTCTAAGGTACTTTTCTAAGGACACTGTCACAGAGTTAAGGCAGAAATTGGAAATTAACAACCTTTATTCTGGGGGTATGGGGGTTCCTCTGATCCTTGGGAGACTTGGTATCACAGAAGATTTTTGGCGCTTCAGTTCCCTTAAGTCACGTCCCTGCTCCTCTTGTTCTTTGAGCATATGGGTCAGCATTTGACTGTGTTCCTTCTGTTGTTTTATTATTTGCTCCATAGCTTCCTGTATCTTGTTGACAGACATCTCAAGATGTTCCCAATATTCTGCTTGAGGAATCTCTGGGAGGAATTCCTGTGCTCTTTTCTTTATAGGATCCTCCTGTGCTTGTTGTCTCTCCATTGATGCTTTGGTGATTGACTTTTCAATTAGGATATATTCAGTTATTCCCATCTTGACTCCAGCGTCCTTGCAGAGAAGAGAAATCACACTTGGATAAGCCAACCTGGCCTCTCTTGAATTTTTGTTAGCAATCTTATAGAGCTCTGTTGAAATCAGCTGATGAACCTCCACTTCCTTTCCCATCATGATGCAATGAATCATCACTGCTCTTTTAACTGTGACTTCAGAACGGTTGCTGGTGGGCAACAGAGAACGTCCAATGAAGTCCAGCCATCCTCTGGCAACTGGTTTGAGATCCTCCCTCT
>NC_029788.2:88078994-88079835 GCF_000816755.2 Arachis ipaensis | reverse complement strand
CTCCTGGGCGTTCAGCGCCCAGTTGCTGCCATTACTGGCGTTCAACGCCCAGTGGGTGGCCATTTCTGGCGTTGAACGCCCGAATGCTGCCATTACTGGCGTTCAGCGCCCAGTGGATGCCCATTTTGGGCGCTGAACGCCCAAAATGCCCCTTTACTGGCGTTTTCTTGCCATTGAGCTCTTTTACTCTGTTTTGTGTGCTGATTCCTTCTGTAACCCTGTAAATTTATACAAATGACTTTGTACCTTAGTGTCAGTGAACTTTATATAAACAAATAAAAATAAAAAAAGGGAAAAAATGCTTAGAGGATTGTTGCCCCATGGCTGGGTTGCCTCCCAGCAAGCGCTTCTTTATTGTCTTTAGCTGGACTTTGCTGAGCTTTCAATCTAGCTTCAGCCTTGAGCATTCTTGCTCAGTGTTGCCTTCAAGATAATGCTTGATTCTGTGTCTATTGACAATGAACTTCTTATCAGAATCAATATCTTGAAGCTCCACATAACCATATGGTGACACACTTGTAATCACGTATGGTCCCCTCCACCGGGATTTCAGTTTCCCGGGGAATAGCCTGAGTCTAGAGTTAAACAACAGGACCTTCTGTCCTGGTTCAAAGATTCTAGATGACAGCTTTCTGTCATGCCATTTTTTTTATTTTTCTTTATAAAGCTTGGCATTTTCGAAAGCTGTGAATCTGAATTCCTCCAGCTCATTTAGCTGGAGCAATCGTTTTTCTCCTGCTAATTTGGCATCTAAGTTTAGGAATCTGGTTGCCCAGTAGGCCTTATGTTCCAGTTCCACGGGCAAGTGGCAAGCCTTACCATACACGAGTTGGTATGGAGA
>NC_029788.2:88069061-88072365 GCF_000816755.2 Arachis ipaensis | reverse complement strand
TGTGTTTCTTCCTCCAACTAGTGAAATTGAAATCCCAATGTCACTCTTGGTTAAATGTTTATAAGAAATGTTTTCATCATAACTTTCCTTTTTCTCTCTTTTTTTTTTCCATGAAGGATCAATTGTGTCCCTAAATCCGTGCATCAAAGTTTGGTGAACACCAAACTTGTATCTTGCTTAAGGGATAAATGTGAGATGCTAGTATTAAATCACAATTGATGCCTACATCATAGAGTATGATTTCTTTTTAATTGAAAAGTCTCAGTAAGAGATAATGTATGATCATTGATGCATGATTTTTTTTATTTTCATGAGAAGAGAAACACCAAACTTAGTGTTTGGTCATATGCTAGGCATATAGTATGAAAATGTTTGTAACACTGGTTTGGTGTGCTTGAAGGCACACCAAACTTTAGAAGTCTTAGCATATGTAAAAAAAATTTGCATGCATTCATTGAGTACGTCCATGAAAAAAAAATTCATGCTCAGATGATCATAGCTTATTGAATTTAAAATGACATAAATCTTAAATCATGGGTTGCCTCCCATGGAGCGATCTTTTATTGTCACTAGCTTGACATTGGATCTTTCTTTTATGGTGGTTGAGGGTTGTAGTGCCTCAACTTGTTTCCCCTGACTGTGATCCTCCTTTCATTGATGCATGATTTTTTTATTTTCATGAGAAGAGAAACACCCAACTTAGTGTTTGGTCATATGCTAGGCATATAGTATGAAAATGTTTGTAACACTGGTTTGGTGTGCTTGAAGGCACACCAAACTTTAGAAGTCTTAGCATATGTAAAAAAAATTTGCATGCATTCATTGAGTACGTCCATGAAAAAAAAATTCATGCTCAGATGATCATAGCTTATTGAATTTAAAATGACATAAATCTTAAATCATGGGTTGCCTCCCATGGAGCGCTCTTTTATTGTCACTAGCTTGACATTGGATCTTTCTTTTATGGTGGTTGAGGGTTGTAGTGCCTCAACTTGTTTCCCCTGACTGTGATCCTCCTCTTTGTTCTCTGGTGTTCAATTTCTGCATGTTCCAACGAGAGTATGTTGCTGACATTGTAATAGTCATTAGTCTGTCGGCTTGCTCCCAGTTGTTGATATATCAATTGCACTTTGTCACCTTTGGAAAACCCCTCTGTTGGAATCTTCCTGTTCTTCCAACCCCTTTTTGTTTTGTTTCTGCGTTTCATCCCCTTTTTTGTTGATCTTTCTTTTCTGGCTGTAGGCTTACCTTGAGGATCTCCCTTTTCAGTGGCTAATGCTCCAATATCCTCTTGGACTTTTTCATCCTTCTGCATAATTTTCTGCCTTGGGATGTTGTTGTGAATCACCTTGTCAATTTTCATATAGTCCCTCCTCTCATTACTAAACTGGGCTTCTGGTAATACCTTCAGAGTGACACTCTTATCATGCATCCTAAGAGTTAGTTCTCCTTGCTCTATGTCTATGATAGCTCTAGCAGTGGCCAAGAATGGCCTTCCCAGTATAATAGAGTCGCCATCATCCCCATCTGAATCTAGAACCACAAAATCTGCAGGGTATATGAAATTGTCCACCTTGACCAGAAGGTTTTCAATCATACCCCTGGGGTATACAGTTGACTTATCTACTAGCTCTAGAAATATCTGTACCGGTTTAACTTCCTCTATACGCAGCTTTTTCACCAAGGAGGATGATATTAAGTTAATACTTGCTCCTAGATCGCACATTGCTTTAGTGATGGTTAATTCCCCAATGGTGCAAGGCAGCAAGAAGCTCCCTGGATCCTCAAGCTTAGGGGGAAGCCCTTTTTGAATCAAAGCCCTGCATTCCTCAGTAAGCAACATGGTTTCTTTCTCATCCCAACTTCTTTTCTTGTTGATAAGCTCCTTCAAAAACTTGGCATACAGAGGCATTTGCTCAAGTGCTTCAGCCAAGGGAATATTGATTTCCAGCTTTTTGAAAGTCTCAAGGAACTTATGAAAATGTTCGTCCTTAGTTTCTTTGTTGAACCTCTGGGGATATGGCAGTGGAGGTGTGATGCTCTTTCCTATTTGCTGCTGTCCCTGAGTTACTTCTTTTGAACCGTGTGGTTGGTTGTCCTTCTCTTTGAGTTTCTCAATGCTCTTGTTTGGCATCACAACTTGATCCTTGGTTTCATCTGCCTTTGTTTGCTTCTCATCTTCTATTGGCCTTTTGCTGCTCTCTGCTTGCTTCTTTGTAGTGTCATTATTGCTCATCAACGTTCTCCCACTCCTTAATTGTATTGCCTTGCATTCTTCCTTAGTATTTGGAATTGTGTCACTCGACAGAGAGCTTGAAGGTCTCTCAATAGAGATCTGCTTGGAGATTTGCCCCATCTGCCTCTCTAGGCTCTTTATGGAGGCTTCATGGTTCTTGGTTGTCATTTCCTGGTGTTTCAACATTTTATCCATCAAGGTCTCTAAGTTAGTGAGTCTTTGAGATTCTGGTGATACTTGAGGTGGGTTATGAGATGTGGGTGGTGGATGGTAGGCATTTTGGTTGGTGGGTTGGTTATTGGATTGGTACTGGTTGGGGTTGGGGTAGTTGTTTTGAGGTTTTCTGTAGGGGTTCTGGTTAGTTTGCTGCTGGTTGTGGCTTTGGTTGCTTCTTGGGTTATTTTGGTTTAAGTTCCTCTGCCATGGTTGTTGGTTTTGGGTGTGATTATCTCCCCATCTGAGGTTTGGGTGGTTCTTCCAGGATGGATTGTATGTATCACCATACACTTCATTTGGTCCTTGGTTGTGCATATACTGTACTTGCTATTGTTGTTGTTCTTCTTGAGTTTCTTCATTTTGCCCCCATGTGGATGATGGTTGGCTTGTGTTAACTGCTGTAACTTGGAGGCTATCAATCCTCTTGGCCATTTGCTCAAATTGTTGTTGAATTTGCTGCTGCATCATCTTGTTTTGAGCCAAGATTGAGTCCACTCCTTCTAGCTCCATTACTCCTCTCCTTTGTGATGGTTGGCGATTTCTTTGGTGAGCAAAGAAATATTGATTGTTGGCCAGCATGAAAGAAAAATTGCTTGATCTAGATCTCCACTTTACTTAATCATTGTCAATCTATTTCAATCCCCGGCAACGGCGCCAAAAACTTGATGGATATTTTTGTGGAAAAACGAATTTCTCCAAAACATCCAAAACTCACCGGCAAGTGCACCAGGTCGCATCAAGTAATAATAACTCACGGGAGTGAGGTCGATCCCACAGGGATTGAAGGATTGAGCAATTTTAGTTTAGTGGTTGATTTAGTCAAGCGAATCAAGATTTGGTTGAGTGGTTGAG
>NC_029788.2:88066659-88068730 GCF_000816755.2 Arachis ipaensis | reverse complement strand
GATACTATGTGAATCAAAGGTGTGCATGTAAGGATGAATGAAGACAAAGCTTGCTTCTTCAATTGTCTTTGCCGTGATCATTTCAAGGAGTGGCAGATTCTCTTTTTGAGGCATGTGATGAGATTTTGTCCTCATGCTATGCTTTCCTTTGTCTTGTCTCTTTCATAGAGTGTTCTTTGATCACCTAGTCATCACAACAAGACAACAAGCATTAGTTTTATCAAACTGTGGCAAGAGTGCTTCTTTTCATTTACACTATATGAATAACCATTCCTTATATCCATTTGAATCGTGACTTTTCTTGGAGGACACCAAACTTAATGTTTGGTCATATAGTTGAAAATATGTGTTTCTTCCTCCAACTAGTGAAATTGAAATCCCAATGTCACTCTTGGTTAAATGTTTATAAGAAATGTTTTCATCATAACTTTCCTTTTTCTCTCTTTTTTTTTTCCATGAAGGATCAATTGTGTCCCTAAATCCGTGCATCAAAGTTTGGTGAACACCAAACTTGTATCTTGCTTAAGGGGTAAATGTGAGATGCTAGTAGTAAATCACAATTGATGCCTTCATCACAGAATATGATTTCTTTTTAATAGAAAAATCTCAGTAAGAGATAATGTATGATTATTGATGCATGATTTTTTTATTTTCATGAGAAGAGAAACACCCAACTTAGTGTTTGGTCATATGCTAGGCATATAGTATGAAAATGTTTGTAGCACTGGTTTGGTGTGCTTGAAGGCACACCAAACTTTAGAAGTCTTAGCATATGTAAAAAAAATTTGCATGCATTCATTGAGTACGTCCATGAAAAAAAATTTCATGCTCAGATGATCATAGCTTATTGAATTTAAAATGACATAAATCTTAAATCATGGGTTGCCTCCCATGGAGCGCTCTTTTATTGTCACTAGCTTGACATTGGATCTTTCTTTTATGGTGGTTGAGGATTGTAGTGCCTCAACTTGTCTCCCCTGACTGTGATCCTCCTCTTTGTTCTCTGGTGTTCAATTTCAGCATGTTCCAACGAGAGTATGTTGCTGACATTGTAATAGTCATCAGTCTTTCGGCTTGCTCCCAGTTGTTGATATATCAATTGCACTTTGTCACCTTTGGAAAACCCCTCTGTTGGAATCTTCCTGTTCTTCCAACCCCTTTTTGTTTTGTTTCTGCGTTTCATCCCCTTTTTTGTTGATCTTTCTTTTCTGGCCATAGGATTACCTTGAAGATCTCCCTTTTCAGTGGCTAATGCTCCAATATCCTCTTGGACTTTTTCATCCTTCTGCATAATTTTCTGCCTTAGGATGTTGTTGTGAATCACCTTGTCAATTTTCATATAGTCCCTCCTCTCATTACTAAACTGGGCTTCTGGTAATACCTTCAGAGTGACACTCTTATCATGCATCCTAAGAGTTAGTTCTCCTTGCTCTATGTCTATGATAGCTCTAGCAGTGGCCAAGAATGGCCTTCCCAGTAAAATAGAGTCGCCATCGTCCCCATCTGAATCTAGAACCACAAAATCTGCAGGGTATATGAAATTGTCCACCTTGACCAGAAGGTTTTCAATCATACCCCTGGGGTATACAGTTGACTTATCTACTAGCTCTAGAGATATCTGTACCGGTTTAACTTCCTCTATACGCAGCTTTTTCACCAAGGAGGATGGTATTAAGTTAATACTTGCTCCTAGATCGCACATTGCTTTAGTGATGGTTAATTCCCCAATGGTGCAAGGCAGCAAGAAGCTCCCTGGATCCTCAAGCTTAGGGGGAAGCCCTTTTTGAATCAAAGCCCTGCATTCCTCAGTAAGCAATATGGTTTCTTTCTCATCCCAACTTCTTATGGTTTCTCAACTTCTTTTCTTGTTGATAAGCTCCTTCAAAAACTTGGCATACAGAGGCATTTCCTCAAGTGCTTCAGCCAAGGGAATCAAGGGAATAAGCTTTTTGAAAGTCTCAAGGAACTTATGAAAATGTTGGTCCTTAGCCTCTTTGTTGAACTTCTGGGGATATGGCAGTGGAGGTGTGATGCTCTTTCCTACTTGCTGCTGTCCCTAAATCACTTCTTT